>NW_009200674.1:5285-6897 GCF_000690835.1 Fulmarus glacialis
CAGATAGGTCACAGATCTACCTATGAGCCACCCAACAGTTTATTGAACTGTAGCTCCTTCATGGTCCTGTTTAGAAACCTAGTGGGCACAGATGCAGACCTCTGTTTTTTTTCTGTAACAATAATATTATCTAGTCTACTCCAGTTTTGATTCTCCCAAATTTGTGTAACGTGTCTAAAACTTAGATGATGACCTCTTTCCCCTTATATCCCATCTATAAGCCTGGTATCTGCAGAGGCCAAATTCAGATGACAGATTGCAAGGTAAGGTGATGCATCTGGATTTTAGGTACCTATAGCATAAAAAACATTCACACCAGCTGTTCTCCACAGCTGGCTGATTTCACAGTTACCTAAATTCAATCTGCAAAACCTGGTTGATGGACAAAATTTCCTGTTCAGTTGTTTTAGCCAAAGAAACTGTTCACTTCACCTACCCTGCCTAAACTCCATCATGGTTCTCAGTAAACATAGAGAAGCCTAGAGTCCATCTAACTTTTGCTATGGTGCCTCATCTGTTAAGAGTGTTAGCAACTGATCCTAATGTTTGGTTTCCAGAGCTAGCCTGTTCTCACTATTCCCCAACTCTCGTGCTTCGCTGCACAAGAGCACTTGCTGACTACTGCTTCAGGAGAACAGGTAAGAATTATTTGGGAAACTCTGTATACAAAGTACCTTTGTATCCCTTCTGTCATTGTTAAACAGGGCTGGTGATTGGGGCCTTAACTTTTCATGCTCACAGACTTTTTATGTTATCTTTTCCTGCACAGCCTTTGTTTCTGTTCTGAAACCTATTCTAAAACTTTTTAACCAATTTATAGCCAAATGGCAATTTAACAAAATGAAAATATAGACCACAAACTGGAGACCCTCGGAGAACCACAATGATGTATCAGGTCTAGGAAAATGCTAACAACATCCATATCCTCAAGCTATTATACGTGCTTCTCTCATTTTATTAACCATTATATCCATGCGTCATACCACAGTGAACTTTGATGTGTACTCCTACCTATTGTCCCAAGTTGGTATGGAATTATTATACAATATGAACTTGAACAGTTGTCAACATGATGAGCTGTTGAATTTCTGAATATCTTCAGCTCACAAGTGAAGCAGAATTTGTTGTGTGGCAAAATATAGCCATAATTTTCAAGTAAAAGATGATAACTGCTAAGGACTGGATTCTGGTCTGCTGTGTGGTTCCAGTCTGCAAAGGCCAATCAGTGCCTGCAGCATACATCTGTCCAGATTGGGAACTAGAGAAATAAAACACAACCATAAACTTCTGTTATGCAATTCAGATCAGAAATCCAATGTCACACAGTTAGACGACCTGCACGACATGGCAGATGACACCCTTGTTTCCCCGAGGTCCAAAAGGAAAGATGGGAGTGTAATTATGCCGTAGGTTAGCAGATACACTGATACATCAGAGGTGACATTTCCATGGTAGATGTTTCTACCATCACTCACTGAAATTTGGCCACAAATTTCTGCAACATTTTCTTAAGCACTCTATCACCACTTACTAAACCTGCCTGTCAGAGGTGAAAAATTAAATTCTTATTAATATATATTTAACAGTGAGTACAGCTCCTAAATTCACTAGG
>NW_009200674.1:6909-9955 GCF_000690835.1 Fulmarus glacialis
ACAACTGTACAGTACCCTGAGCAGTTAATACCACTGTAGGATTGTAAAATTACTATGAAAAACATACTGGTTTAGCTTGCATCAACATTCTGAACGGCAGCAATATTGAGAGACTGAGTGACAGCAAGATTACTTAAGCGCTAAGTTACATATACTGATGTTTTTAGCACTTATTTGTATGATTTTTCAGGACTGTAGATTTGGATGACTGCAAAAATAGGTAATAAGTGCATACATTTTGCATAATGAGAGAAGTACATTTGTTAGATCATAGAGATCTGTAAGCCTCACCTGGTACAGTTTCAGAGAATGGTAAGTTTACTTTAGTCTATGAAGAGTTAAAACAGTATTTCAGTACTTGGAAAGAACTGCAAAAGAATGTGTATATACACTTTATATGCATACTTTATTAAGATATAAGTTCGGGAAAATATACTTGATAGTGATACGCTATATATACTATACATATATATTATGTGTGTATACATGTATACTATATACAATGCATATATATGCACATATACACACTTTAGATATATTGAAGATTATAATTAAAGAATATAATATATTTTTATTTCATTTGTAAGAAAGCTGCAAAACCAGAGGATTATTCATTACACATTCATAGAGTTTATATGTGTTTGAAAGCACACTGGCAGGTACCAAACACCAAACCGGAAACTGCTGTTATTGTAAAGAAGAATTATGTAACGGGAAATATTCTATGTGGACTCTTTGTGAAAATGAACTTAAAAAATTGACTGAAATCCTGTTTTGAAGAGAGGCTTAAATGCAGCAGTTTAGCATATTCATCACAATGAAGCAAACTGCCAGTAGTCAAAACTGAAAAATACATCAGATAGTCACAGCTAAAGGGAAGTCCAGGAAAGCAAGAAAAAAATGCCAAGAAAGAATCTGTAATCTATAATTTGTTCAAATAAATATTTTTCCTTCTATAATTGTAACTCTTTCTGAAAGTGTTAGCTTTCTTTCTAAGACTGAAATGTTACCATTAGTTTACAACTACTGAGGTCATGTTTGGTTTCTTTCTGACTTATTTATAAGGATATTCAAGTTGCTGAATGTAAATGATGGGACCAAAATGGAATTATATAGTCTATCTCACCAAAATGTGGACTCCCTCATGTAGAAGTACACACTCTTTGTAACAAAATTAAGAACAAACTGTTTATTTTTCCAGTATACACAGATCTATAAGCAGCTTTGTTTGTAAGTGGTTTTCTGTCTCGAAATAGATGTTATGGTACTATAGTGATGGGTTCAATTTTTTTTTTTGCTTGATCTTCTGATGTTCTTACCCAACCTTCAGTT
The DNA here is from genome assembly GCF_000690835.1 of Fulmarus glacialis. Lineage (NCBI taxonomy): Eukaryota > Metazoa > Chordata > Aves > Procellariiformes > Procellariidae > Fulmarus > Fulmarus glacialis. The sequence goes on from NW_009200674.1 coordinate 8,242, forward strand.
CAGGAGAGCTCAGCTCCATGATAACTCCCTCGCATACCTCACATTCTTGCTGTATGTGATCAATACTTGGTTTCACAAGTGCTGCAACATAAGGGAAAAAAAAAAAAAAAAAACAAAACCAGAATGAATTGATTTACAACAGTAATGACATTGAGAAAATCTGTAGAGACGCTAAGAATTCAGTCTTTGCAGGATTTTATGTAAAATAACACATTTTTCATTTTTATACTGATATTAACAATCCAACTTTTCTTATTTTTCTCATTATTTTTGTAAGCTTGCAAAGAAAGCTCTTTTGAGGCTGAACACATATTTTCCCTGTTTTCAAAATCATGCTGAATAGAAAATGAGGCTTTAAAAGAATGTGAACTTCATCTAAACAGCAGGATTGTTCCTACTGCTACGTACTCTATACCTCAAAATGAGTGATCTAAATTTATACAAATCTATATATTAATTTTTAATGTAATGTGAATGATAAGCAAGATTAGGCTGGTGTATTGTATTTTGCCTGCAGGGTGTTCTTCTTTTGCAAGCAGAAAATTAAGCCTCTTCCCATTATCTGTTGTATTTCAGTCTTAGGGCCTAGTTGTCACATAGTGTTGGTTTTGGCTGGAATAGAGTTAATTTTCTTCATAGTAGCTAGTATGGGGATATGTTTTTCATTTGTGCTGAAAACAGTGCTGATAATTATCATTATTGCTGAGCAGTGCTTACACAGAGTCAAGGCCTTTTCTGCTTCTCACACCACCCCACCAGCAAGTAGGCTGGGGTTGCACAAGAATGTGGGAGGGGACACAGCTGGGACAGCTGACCCTAACTGACCAAAGGGATATTCCATACCATATGACATCATGCTCAGCATATAAAGCTGGGGGAAGAAGAAGGGAGGCGGGGACGTTCGGAGTGATGGCGTTTGTCTTCCCAAGTCACCGTTACACATGATGGAGCCCTGCTTTCCTGGAGATGGCTGAACACCTGCCTGCCGATGGGAAGTGGTGAATGAATTCCTTGTTTAGCTTTGCTTGCACGCATGGCTTTTGCTTTACTTATTAAACTGTCTTTAACTCAACCCATGAGTTTTCTCACTTTTATCCTTCTGATTCTCTCCACCATCCCACCAGGGGGGAGTGAGCGAGTGGCTGTGTGGTGCTGAGTTGCTGGCTGGGGTTAAACCACAACACACACAAAAACATGTCCAGTCTGAACTAGTGGGCTAGTTTTGTTTTGTTTTTTTAAATAACTTGTTGATTCTCAAAGAGGAAAAGGGCAAAATCCTCCATGTTAGTGGATACATAATCTACATTGCTGTCAAAGAAAAGTGGAAGTTCTGATCTGCAGGTCAGATGCTCCTATTCAGAAGCTGTTACTCCTGCCGTCTCTGTTTTAAAAGATTTAATACATACATTTGAAGCACTGATCTGGTGCACTTCTTTGTGTAAGGGACATTTTAACCACTTTGTTCATGTGTAAACACCAGATACAATAAAGCAGCCCCCAAGAAGACTTTTCCAGGATCACTGAGTCCCTTTGTGTCTTTGAGTTACTGAGATAAAGGTTAGTTACCTAGATTATCTTTTTGTCCTGGTCCCGTAACATACAGAGATGTTGGGCGTTTCAAAACATGTCATGCCTTGCATATCAGCTGTGCACCTGGATTCCCACAGCATTCTTGTAGAGATGCTGGCCGCTCATGGCTTGGATGGGCGTACTC
>NW_009200675.1:0-22792 GCF_000690835.1 Fulmarus glacialis
TAAAGATGTTGAACAAGACTGGCCCCAGTGCATAAATATCTCACATTAAGTAGTTCTACAGGAGACAGGAATACTAGCCTCATTTTACAGGCACAACATGATGAAGGCCAACAGAGCCTGAAGAACTTGAATCTGAATGTGTTTACTTTTCTGTAGCCACAGGTCATCATTATCTTATCTTTTTCCATGCCATTTAAGCCTGCATAATCATGAATGATAACCAGAATTACACTGAAAATTAAAAGGGAATTGATAATGCCAGGATTCTTCCAGGGAGAGGGAAATAAATTTTGGTTTCTTTGGAGGGTTCTGTGAGGAACAAACCAGGGGATGGGAGTATTGGTAATGGGTTGGAATCAATTGTCAGTGTGTAGAGAGAGGTTTAGAAGCGCTCATCACATATCTGAATGAAGAAGCTGACTGAAAAGCAGAATGAAAAATGGATCAAATTACCATGGACCTCTATAAAGAGAAAGAGGTATCTAGTACTGGTCTTAATCAGATGTTTCCACAACAGTGTTCTAAAATGAGTTTAACTAGAGTGGCCAGGATGAGCAAGGACTAAGACCAAGCATAAAGCTGTCTCTCACCCCCGCCAAAAGTGGGTGACAAGCGGATGTAATTTCACATGGTCAGTTCTTAACTTTGCTAGGTGATGCTTTAAAAAAAAAAACAAACCACCAAAAAAACCCAAACCACAAGTACAATAGGCTTCTGAACCTTCAGGTGGTTCAAGTGCAGATTAGTTGTAGGTGAAAAAATAGGATTGGTCAGAGTTGTGCTTTCACTTTGTGTGACATTCATCAGTTTGATTACCATTATGAATAATTTAGCATTAAGAACAACCTGAGCTCTTATGTGCATATCCTGTTCATGATGTTCCTGCATTAAATACATTGAAGAGAGAATATTCACTGATGGGACTTTTTTAAAGTATCTTTAAGGACTCATTTAAGTTAAAATTAAACTAATGGATTTATTTAATTTTCAGTTCATTATGTACTCAGGGTAATTGGGATTGATACACTTTTTCAAACACAGAAGTTGAATCCTAATTCTAGATGCAAAACTCAGCTTTGACTATTGTCTCCAGACAGTACTTCTGTAAGAAATTACATCAATTTCTGCTGATTGGAATACTACTTTGAATGTCCAGTTTGTGAGTTAGTGACTGTCGTTAAGAAGTTAATGCAGATGCATTTTCACAGAACTTTTTTTTTTTAAATCACTTTGTGGTTTTAAACTCTACTGTCTGTAGTATCATGTGAGTGAAATGAATGTCTGCTATCTTTATCTTTGAAAAATGTTTGAAGACAGCATGCCAGAGCAGTCCTGTTCCAAAGAGATACTTGGAATAACAGGTCTACTTAGAATAGCCAAAAAAACCCCACCCCTGCAAGCAGTGTATGACTTTGTTCACCCCTTTTCCAATACACTCTTGCAATTTTTTCTTCAGGGCACACTGATCAGAAGTTTAAGAAACATAGGTACTTAAATTAGTAATAGTTTAGTAAACCTGTTTTGTTTTCAGTTTTCAAATTCTGGAGATAGTGTAGACATGTACACATCATACTACAAATATTAAGCTTCCTAAAGTGCAGCAGAGGTACTACAGTTTAGATACATTTATTTGAAATATGTATTTCAAGAAAAGTGAAACTCACCCCTTAAGGCCTTCTGCCTGCAATGAGAGGTTTTAAAATTGAAGTCCTTTTTCAGGCTGACGTTTCTAAATATTTGATTTTGTGGTTTTATTTTCCTGAACTGGAAGTCTCAGAAACAGCATGAAAAATACAAAGTCGTTCAGTTCAGTAACTTTAGGGTGCAGGAAAGTTCAGTACCACCTTTAGGAGCCTTAGTGCAGATTAAAAACTATACACTCTTTGTATGTTCTCACAAACTTTGAAAGGTCTTTAGGTTCTTATCATGACTTACTCCTTGCTCCAGTGCTGTTGGTGTATAAAAAAGGTTACAGATAGGATAGGAAAGTCCAGTAAGTTAAACTTGCATTTGCTTGAGACTTAGCTTTAATCTAAGTATCTGGCCTCTAAAGAACAGACTGGTAACGTTTTGGAAATGTTGTCTAAGATAGCTGTGGGAAAACAACTCCAAGCTGCTCAGTGGTCCCTTTTCTTCAACTTCTACGGTGGTTTATTTGGGCACTGAACTGAATAGGGAGGATAATGTAACAGGAAGGATGCACAGGAATTCTTTATGCTTTGTAAAAGCTCGAGTTCCCTGCTAAAGCAAAACAGAATGGGGCAGCTGCTGATATGTTAGATAGCATACTAATCAAAAAAAAATTTTTTTTTTTTCAGCTTCAAGTTGGTTTTAAAGTATGGCATCACAGGTTTTATGAACATTGGACTAAAATATTTTCAGAGTGTATAGATCAACATCATCCTTAAGGACTGTGTCAGCTGTGCAGAGTTCCAGAAGTAAATGGTCAATAATCTAGCCATCAAAATAACTCAAATGTGCTGAGAGCTTAAAAAGTATTGGTAGTATAGCTTTAGAAAAAAATAGTGTTCATTATAGGTTTTACGTGCTCTAAAATCTGTATGTGATGTTTGGCTGTGAATAGATTCACTGAATTGCTGGGAGCTGCATTAGTATTTTATCAAGTCTAAAATAATTTGTATGTTTGTAGTTGAAATACTACTTTGTTGTACAAAATGTTCAAGGATGAGGCAAAATTTGGTACTGTGAGTGTCCGGTAACACTGAGAGACTCCTGCAGAAAATATTAAACAATCCATCAACTCTTGTAAAAGTGTAGTTGGAAGAAAGGTACCTAAATGCAGTACAGCTGAATCAGAGTTACTCTGACAAAAGCATCTGAAAAAATCTTAACTTATATATTCAAAAGGCATATAGGCAAATGATAAAGTTTTAAAAGTCAAAGGCTATTTTTGGGGGGTGGGGGGTATTACAAATTCAAGTACTGTTTCATAATATTATTCGCATTATTCTGCTATGGTGTCATCTCATCGAATGAAAAAGGGTGTTTAAAAAACATGAACAATTCTAGGAGTCTACTGAGTAACCAGAACTGGTTAAAACACTTTAAAGCAACGTTCACGTTGTGTGTGCAGACTCAGCACAAAACTTTTTTCTCTATCAAAATATGCTTGTCAGGCTATATATCTAATTTTGCACTGCAGTTCTAAATCATAAAAACTTTATATCTGCAGTAGTTAATCTTAAAAAATGTAAGGTAACCAATGCCCGAAGGAAACCAAGTAATCTTGTATATTGAATTGTTAAATCTTTAAAAAAGAAACCCTATAAAAACCAGAAAACCAAGCCCCTTGTTTCTGGAAGTTATTTATTTTCTTTCTTTCCTTCCTCATGTTTCTTTCTTTTAGTTCCTTTTGGATTTTGCAGAGTTGTCAGATCACATCTTTTATTTTGTCTTTCCATGTCCAGGAAAACTAATCACTCTTCTGCAATCAGTTAATGCTTGAAATCTGCTGTGTGCAGGAAACCAATTGTCCCAATCTCAGCTGTGATCTGATTCACAGAAGTACAATAATACGTAATTTTCTTGCTTTGGATTATATCAAAGCTTTCTTCTGCAGTTTTAGACTGTCATGACTATTCCTTTTTTGCCCAAAAATTGTGCTCCCAAACACAGTAAGAACTTCTTAGAGCTGAAACAATGGTTTCTCTATATTTCATGAGTGTTATGTATATTTGAAAGACATCTAAGGACTCTTTTTAACCACATTTTCCTCTTTGTTGAAAACTTCATAAAACATCTCGGCTTCTGCCAGGAAAACAATGCCTTTTATTTTTTTGTAGCATACCTCGTGCTATTTGCAGTAGAGTTGAATGGCACTGAGTTGCAGTTAGTAGTTTGTGTTAATCCACTAGCATTTTTAAACAAAGAATCTACAATGGGATGGTTTTTAAAATGAGCAGGCTGTCTTTATTGTCACTTCTATGCAGAAGAGCCCAGACTTAAATAGCATGCAAGTCAGGCACTGATTTCCAAATCAAATGTTTGACCTTGGGATCCTCATAGCTAAATTTTCAACTCTGAGCCTGTAAAATATTTGATACCAACTTTCATATAATCAAACCATCTTTTGTTGCAGAGGCTAATGAAATTATGATTCACTGCCGCTTCCGTCTGTAGGGATGAGCTGTACAGTCTATTTCTATGGAGCAGAAATAAGAACAATTTCTTGTTATTCTAAGAGACTCTGTTTGCTTCTGTATCTGTCACTTGTAAAATGCTGGCTAATTGTTTGTTTAAAACAGCTCTTAATCAATTACTGTTGTAGCATACCAGTTTAACAGTTTTCCATAATTTGTGATTTCTCCATTTCTTCCATTTGTTTGGGTGTGTAATGAGTGGTTGGGTGTATCATTTTTATCCAGAAGGATGTGGTAATGATTCAAGAATGGGAGTGGAGAAATGTATCTGAAAGAAGTTAGAGTAATAGAAATTGCTAGTAATTTGGTTTTTTTGATATCTAGTTTGACATGTCTTAGAGACCTGGCTGTCTGAAAGTGAAGCTCAACCTTTTTCACAAAATCATCACTTTTTTTAGTGTAACTCAAATATTTCACAAAAAAAAGAAAATTACCTCAACTTACTGAGAATGTTCATTTTACTGTACTGGTGCTTGGAGAGTATTCAGAAAAGGCATGAGGTCTTGTATTTTCTTTTGTATGCAAGTTCTTGACATAATTTAATTTACTAGAGATATTCCAATGTATTTTGAATAACTTAATGAGTTCCTTTGTGTTTTAACAATGTATCAAGCTGTTACATAAAAGGTAAACTAGGATATGTCAGGAGAGAGAGAGACAATACTTTTTTGAGAGAAAAGTGATGACTGGCATCTTTGAAGTAAATTGAAATCTGTTTATGGCTGGGCATATTGAAGAGGAAATGAACACAGTGGCCCAAGTGACAAACACTGTCTTTAAAGATTTCCAAATCCGAGTCTTGCGGTTTGGAGGAAAGGGGATTAATTTGGCTCTTTGGTGGCAGCTGGAACTGCTACTGCTTTGGCATCATGAAACTTGTCATGGGCTGAGCAGTCGCTTTCAGACACAAGAAGGAGAAAGTTGAGCCAGTTCTTGAAGCATTATCTTCCTTTTCCAAAAGGGATTTGTTTCAGATGGCGGAAAAAAAGAGTATTTATTTATAAAAGCTTGAATGCTTATGGAGGAACATTACTGAAAAACCTCCTAGCTTATGAAATCAACTGTATATAGGCTAGGGAAATTTTAAGAGACTTCTATCTTAAAACTGTGTATATGTCTGAAAATCTTTGTATCTGCTGTAAATGAAGGTGTATGGAAGAAAGTGTTTTCTGTTCAGCTTCAAAAAGAACGCTTAATAGAGTTGTAAATAAACATTTTTTTACATGATTCTTTCAGGAGAGAGGAAGGTTAAAGGCAAAACTTTAATACACAAGAAATTTGAAGGACATTTTGAAAAACTTGAAGGCAGTTGCTTTGGCTGCATCTGTATGGATCAAACATCCAGTCTTCAAGCGATGGGAGGGGCCTGTCCCTGGCCGTACCTGCGCTGGCTGGGTTCTGTTCTCTGCCCGCAGTTTGTCTGTTTTCTCATCGTATGTCAAATATGGTAACATCATGCCCTGTGGTAGTTCTTGTTATAAAAGCTAATAGTGTTTTTAGGTGAATGCTTGCCCCAGCCAGGCAACAAAAATCGCTTTGGCTGGAGAGGAAGAGTTGCTTTTTGAGGCGGTTTGATCTCCTGCTCTGTTCGCCTTCAGCCCTCCATCGCTCTTCCCCCGCGCCCTCTCCCCCCCCACCCCTGCAATTTGTAGGCTGCTTTTGGTCATACTCGATGGGCAAAAGTCCCCAAAATATTAAATTGGCACAAGTTTGGAGAAAATGGATGCTTAGGAAGAAGAAAGACAACTCAACAGCTCAGCAGTTGCCTGTTCTTTTCTAGCCTGCCAGTTCACCAGTGAGCCATGTTTTTGACTGACCAGATGGTGTACCTAAACCTTGGAACAAACCTTAGCATGTGATACCTCTTGCTGATTTGGTAATTAAGAGACATAGGGAAGATACAATAGTATCATGTGGGGAATGGATGTTTTTGGGGGTGGAGGAAAAAAGGAGAGCTTGTGAGGGGCAGCAGCAGGAAGGTGCTGAGGTTATTGCTGTTCACTGAAATCTATGGGAGATCAGGCCACAAGTTCTGCTTTCCACAAGGCAAGATAACTTGTTTTAGCAAGGGCTGCTTGCAGATAGGCTGTAATTTGTTTCTAAGCATCGACATTCCACCAGATATTTTTCAGAGTGCTGCTGCTGTTCCTACTGCAGCTGGTCCTTTTAAATTATAAAAAAGTAGCCAGCTGCTGCTACAGGGTAGTTTTTTAGAAGAACATAGTGGTAAAAGTTAAAGCACTTTGCATGCATTAATGAGTAGTTGGTCATGTTTCTTCTCCGCAACACAAAGTTTCCACAGTTTGCTTCTGAACTTTTCAATCTGAATTTACTGAATGTATTTTTTTTTTAAATGGGAATAGCTTGAAATCTGCTTATAGAAGAGATAATCAGCTTATAAAGTGGCTATTTTGTAAGTATACCATCTCCTGTTCTTCTCTTGAAAAACCAAAGAGGAGAACAGGAGAGCAGACTTCAGACAAGATGAGAAGATTAATGAATTGTTTGTACATGTACAGTATGTAAGCTGATGTAATTAGGCAGAGTGATAACCTAGTTTATTTACTTTCTGAATACGATGAGGAAGAGGAATGAAAGAAACTCAATTCACTGTCTTTGTGCTAATATTTTCTACACTAAAATTAAACTGGATGCCTTACTGCATTGGGAAAACCGAGGCTTGTTTCTTGACTGTGACAGCTACTTGCACAGAAGGGTGGGCTGAGAAAATTAATAAAGCAACTGTCTGCTAAGGCTTTCTTGAAATTCAGTTGTCGGATATTTAGTTATGACCTAGTTTCTTTGGTGGACATGTGTTCTATACTGTAGTGTCCCAGAAACTATTAGGAAAGACTTCTTACACCACAAATAATAGTATAAGTGTTTATAATAATATTCTCTCACTTTCTTGAATGAATGCCACTAAATGATATGATTTTAAGGACTTGAGTATTACTAAGAAGTGAAATGTTAATGTAAGTGTGGACATATTTTTAACATTGTTGTCATCTATGCTTTCACTCCAGTTTTTACCTGAATTATCTGCTTTTTCTACATGTAGTGTGTAATATTGTAACAACTTTCATGGCATAAAAAAAGATAATCATCAAAAGAGTTGGTTGCTTCAAGCCTTGAAATGAATAAATCCTAAGAAAAAGCATAGATTGTCTTAAGGTGTATTGTAACTATTTTTTCATTTATTGCTAATGGTATCTGAATTATGTGTTTATGCTGATCTGCCTAACAGGGATTGCGCTGTCTTTTTTTTTTTTTTTCCTTTTAGCATATTAACAAAAATTTGCAAATTACATGTAATATAATACATTCTGTTACACTCAAACTTCCCTTCATTCTGGTAACGTTCATGGGTCATTGACATTCTTTTCAAAGCATTATAAGTAAATTACTGGGTCATAATATTGAAATACTGTACTGTTGGCTCCTCAGCTTGTAATTATTTCAGTAAGTATGTAAGCTGTAAATGGTCAAAGGCTAGACCTCCGCTTAAAAAAACAAAATAAAACCTGATAATGAGATACTGCTTTGTTGAAGGCTGTTTCAAAAGAAGTAGATTGCCTTAAAGAGCAAATGTTTGAGACTGAGGAAAATTGGGACTGGGTGGCATAAGTGATGTTACCAAGCATCTTTTAATGATTAAAAATAGTTGGGAGTGGGTCAGAATTAGAGGCTTTGGTAGCATCTGAACAGCTTTGAAATAAGAACTCTGGTACAAGATCCTGTTGATGAGACTAAAGCTGTGATCTCCAACCTTCCCGGGACAACTGCACTGAGCAATGTGAAGGAAGCAATGTTATTATGCTTTTCAACTTTTTAATTTACTGCAGTTACAAACAGCATTGGAGAGTCTCCTAGTTAATACTTTGCCTGAAGGCATGCGTTGGGGGCTCCAAGTATAGGCAGACAGGAACTGGGCAACAGAAAACCTGTAGGAGAAGGGAACAGAAGAATTGGCAAGAGATAATAAAATGTAAATGTCTTGCTGTAGAAGATGAAAATATTTACATGGCTAAATAGTATCTCACTATTTCTTTTGTCAAATAGTGACAGTTATGGTTGTCTAACAAGCTAATTAGTAAAAGAGTTTGCAAATCCAGAACTATTAAGAGAATGTAGAAGTGTTGACTGGGGAGAATCTACCTATTGGCAGGTGAAAGCTTTGACTAGCATGATTAGCTTGTCTAGCCAATTTCAGGTAGGAAAAAATCAGTTTGACCACCTTCCTTCCTACCCCTCTTGACTCTGATAAGAGTAAAATTTACTCGTGACATAGGACTTAGTTTCTTTTTTGTGCTTGCTTGTGCTTTCTGGAAATGGAAGCATAAAAATGGGAAAAAAATGCTTTAAATGCTAAAGACATTGATATAATTCAGGCAAAAGAGGGTAGGCTATGATTAGCAGGAAATTATCAGTGGGATCTTTGCAAGAAATGGGAGGGATTTATCCACCCCAATAAAATGTAAAATAGGCATACCGTCTGCTTTCATTTACAGCATCAGGCATACCGTGATAGCCCTGGGGTATGTTGGAATAATTGTTGAGGAGGTAGACAAGACAGTTGATATATTTGGATAAGATGTGATGTCTCTTGAGCAAAAAATTATGTGGTAGTTCAAACCAGACAGACAAGATAGTTACATAAGAGGTAAAATTTACACGCTCTTTAAAGTCCTGTAGTTTTCTTTTATGTACATATGCTGACGACAGCAGTGAATTTCAAGTCTTTTACAAACTTTTTTGCCATATTCATTCTTGATGAGTAAGCAGAATATTGTTGTTATGGTATCGAAAATCAAATTGAATTTTCCACTCTGTATATAATTTTGCCATGAATGTGGAAGGTTGATAAGGCTTTTTCTGAAAGGATCATACTTAAGTCATCATTAAGTCTTTTTATTTAGAGTTTATTTAGAACTTAGTTTCTGGAAGTGTGGAATGCTTTTTGGTGCAAATCTAAGAGCAATACTGACAAATCAGTGGTTTGACTATACTTGGTCTGTAGAACACCTGCTTGCAAAGCAAATAACTGTTCTCAGCACTTGCTGTTCTTTTGAAGCTGATGAAGCACTTGAGCTGCTACTTGTAAGTTGGTTCTTATTAATTTTATATCAAAGTAATTTGAAGCTGAATGTTCATGTTTCATACCATGGAAATCCAGCTTAGGTATTTTGACGAATGGATGGTCTTCTGTTTTGGTGGGAGCCTCACAGGGAGGTAGTTGCAAGCCCCGAGTTTTCAGTTGCAGAGGAAGGTCTTAGAAATGCTTTTTCAGCTGGCACTGCTTCTCTAGTTTAGTTAATAATGATGAATTGTATTTGAGTCTTTAACAAAACATAGTACATTTCCTAACGTATGCAAAAAAGGTAGTTGATCCTTTCCATGTAAGCCAATGTTAAGAAGTGGTTTGCTAAGGGTATGACTTTGTCAAACAGTTGAGCTGAAAGCTGAATGAGCTGGGAGGCTTTGTTTTGGCCTGTCTTGAGGTGTGCAAAAGTGTTGAGAGCTTCCTGCTTGCTTTTCTTGATGTCAGATTAAACATTTCGGGTTAGGTGGTTTAAGACAGCATAGTCTTAGTAATCCCATAGACTTCCAAAGATTTTTCCCATCTTTCTGAAGGAGTAAGAATAATTCAGTGTTGATTGAACAAAAGTAGTACATTCATATTTTTATCGCTTTTTATTTAACTGTATTTTTAAAAGGTGCCTTCTTTCATTTTGGCGCTTGCTGAAGTGTTCTGTGGTATAGCATACCTGCTATCAAATAAAATGTTCAGATTTTATTCTTCTGTAAGTCATAGTTCTCTCTAATCCTGGCCTTCCTTCCAACATAGCAAGTACCTAGGCTGCTTGTTACACTATTTTATGTTTAGTAACTTTGTTTTTAGGGGTTCATTAGAAACTTAAACATTCTGAATGTTTTTGTATTGCTACCTAACGTTTGATGTACCCTAGGATGAGCTTCTATATGAAGATTCCTGTTTCATCCCTTTCTAGAATATTCAAACACGACTTATTCCTCAGCCCTGAACCAGCCAGGTGTTTTAGGGGAGCAAGAGTTTATGCAACTGATGTCTTTCCAGTTACTGAAAATACTGAATGGTTGAATTTATATCTAGGTAGCTGATGGAGATTTCCAGTAGTGAAAGTTTCTCAGACCCTGAAGCAGTCTGCCAGGTATCAGTTTAATAATCCTTCCCTCATGATGTTATGATGTAATTCACAATGTTCCTGGTCCACAGCAGCTGTTAAAGAGGTGTTTAAATTGAGATGGAAAACAGATACAGAATAACTGAAAAACAAACAATTAGGGAAAATAGAAGACATAATTACCATATAACAGGCCTGTTGAGATTTAGTGTAACAACAATGGCAAGTCTCAAAATTTAAGAATTAGGTTGTTAGCTTCATGAGCACGCCAGTCTGCCACTGCTGCCGAAGTAAAGTGTCTTTTCCTGACCATTCTTTCCCTTCCTTAGGCATGTATTGTGAAATAGATTGCAAAATTTTCTGGATTGCAGTACATTTGTGTCCTAAATTAATTCTAACCTGTACCCAAATGTGATGTCAGAAAGGAGCGTGGGGATAGAAGCAAATGCTTAGGGACTAGGGGACGTTATTATCCGTTCCTTGAGCTGCAGTGCTGATTTTCAGTGTTCATGACTTTCGACTTGATTTTAGGCATGATGTGTATGTAAACTGCACACCTTGCTTCCTGCATACTGAAGTATCTTCTATGTGTGTATGGGGAAAAAGAAAGGCACTGCAAAGAGCTGACTGGCTCAACAATTAGTAAACTAAGTGACAGAGGGTATTTCTAGGAAGAAACCTTAAGATTTGCAGCGTGATTTGGGAAACTGTGTGCCGGATTGCTGCATTGCCAAAGGCTGCATTAAAACAGCAGTGCTTTTTTTAGAAAAGCTAATTCATTAGTTTATTGTCGCAGTTTCCTCATCCTTGTTATGACAGTGTTAACAGCTCGTGGTATTCCGTTTCAACTACCTGTTACTGATTCTACAGAAAGGGACAAGAAAGAAGTTAGGATCGGTATTACTAACTGAATCCATTGTTTTGGAAATTTGATAACGTAATGTTTCCTGTGTTCCTTTGGGGTAAACAAAACTTCCTGAAATAGGGACCATTATCTCACCTGAAGCCAAAAAATGTTTGCCTGCCTGTTTCTACTTAGAAGAATGGAAGAAATTTTTTTGTTTAAAGTTCTATTCCTACTCTTGCAAATGAGAAATGATAGTCATTTGTCAGCTCAGCCAAATTTCAGATACTGTTGCAATCAGCAGAGCCTTGCCTGGAGGCAGATGAAGATAGCCGAAACTAGAATTTCTGTGGGAGGGTTAGTATTTGTTTATGAAGACATATGCTCAGTCAATCAGTTTGTTGTTTTAGGGTATGTATTCTCCTGTTGACACTGACAGACAGTCTTACTGAAATGCTTTAAATCTGGCAGAAGGCAGTAAACCATTCCCTCTTCACTTCCATTTATTTCCCTTGCCACAAAATTTTTGTTCTAAATAGAGCATTAATATTTTCAAAGAACTGAGTCCCCAGGCCAGGCTTTTTTTCCTAGGGGAGGTTCTATGTATTGCTTCTGTGCTCTAGGCTAAGTCTTTTCTAAAGGTTTACTTTTATGTGCTGTAAACTTACTGTTCCCTGAGTTAAAGTCTTCCTAATAAGCAATGCATTATTTTGGACTTTGGAGTTATGATATGCTTGTTCACCTCTTAAACAGCTGTCTCTAATATTTCCATTACTTACTGCGGAACTAATGTTGTAACATGATAATATAGGGCTTCATAAAAGCTTGTGGACAAGAATACAATTTTCTCATTTTCCTCTTTGATTAAGAAGTGCTAATTATATCTTGCAAGAGAATACTTCCGATTTGATTTGTGAGGGTTTTTTATGGCTACATTTGGTTCCTAAGTTAGTAAATATATAAACAGCCTTTTTTAGCTCTATATACAGCCATCAATTATTTGGTTTAGAGTAAGGACTCTAATATTTATATTTCTTTTGCAATGAAGGTACAGAGCTGAATAGACAGTAGCCTCTCTTATGCCAGAGTGCTGGAAAAAATGATTTCTCAGTGTCTAAACAGACATAATTAGATGTGTGGAGCAGTGGTTTTACTTTGGGGACTTTCTACCACTTAGCACTTTGTTTATTATCTTCATGAGAAAATATATCATTGAGGTCCTTTGTAAATGTTGAGAAGCATTATGTAAGTTTGACATTTGCTTTTACAAATTTACTAGTTGATTTATTTCAAGTACTGCCCATTGTGAATGGCAAGTCTTAGGATCTTGCTTAGATACCTCCCCCTCCCACTTTTCTCACTTTAAGTAATATGCTATAGTGCACACTATAATACTCTGTGTGTGTGATCTCCAAAAACCTAAGCTTTTGGATAGAAGTAGAACAATTCTGTAGTTCCCTTTCTCTATATATAGGACAGAGTTGCTGTAATTTTATTATCCCACAGTTGCCTGTTGCCACTTGCAAACGGATTTCCTGGCCTGTGGAAGGCTGAAGTTGTGACCTTTTAAGCACCATAAAGCAGCATATTTGAATGTCCATAATTTTGCATCCCTCTGATCATCTCCAAGGTAATGGGAAATATTTGTAGTTATCTCACTCACTGTAGTTCCATTAAAAATTTTCAGTGGAAATGGAGAAACTGGGTGTGACAATAACTCGGATACATTTTTTTTTTTCCCCCCTAAACTCTTTTCTCCCACACCCTCCCCCTGTAAGCTTTCCTACTGTTTGTTTTTTTTTTTTTAATTCATCAGATCAGAAAACGAGAGGTTACAGATTATTCAATTGAGTATTATATCTGACAATATAGCAGACAGCTTTCCTGAAGCTCTGCTCACTGTTGAAGAAAGCATTGATCATCATAGGGCATGATGAACATTTACTGAACATTTGAGGGCAGCTGTGATTTATTTTAATGTAGTTATGTATTTAACTGTTTTGTATTAATAATTAAATAGGATTTTTTTCCTCAGGTTTGGGTACTTTTTTCTGATGAGTCGGGGAGGACTAGAAAAGGTTAAACAGAAAGCATTGCCTTTCTCAGTTGAAGGGATCCTATGTTTGTTTGCCAGTGTTAATGTCACATACACTTTTTCTAGCAAAGAACAGTACTCTGAAAGTGGAAGTCGAGCCATATTCGTAACAACTAAATGAAGAAATCCACTTTGTGTACATACCTATGCACATGTACACATGCACACATCTGTACAGGTAGCTGGGATTAATGCCAGTTGGCATACTGGAGGGAGTTGATGATTCTGCCTAGTTGCTGATGCTCAGTTTAAGGCTGTTGCCATACTCGTATTTTTTGAGGAAGATGACTACTTGAGCTGTTACAGTAAGCGATAATTATCTGATGTCTCCTGAGCTTCATGTGACTTGTGGTGAAGAGTTGTCAGTGAGGTCCAAAGTCAGTGCTTTGTATACAGGAAATGTGTTGTCTGTAATGTCAGGGGTGTGCATCTGCTGCTGGTCCCACCTGAGATCTCACAAGTAGGGGGAGAGAAGATAAGACTGGAGTTTGAAGCTATTGTGGCATAGGATAGGAAGGTGGAGATTTTGAGAGGGAAGTACAGCTCAGTCTTTAAGTTTTCAGTAGCCCATTACAATAGAAATATTACTGAAAAACTAAATTACCCACTCTTTATAAACAAACAAAACGAACAGACAACGTGTAGTTGACACTAAATCTTACTTTCTTGATTTCTGGGTTCCTTCATAGTGAATGCTTTGTCAACTGAAGGAGCTGAGAGGTGTCTAATGCATTTTGCACTGTGGCTCACATCCTCCATATGAATCCGTGCTGGTTGCTTTGCATACTTGTGAAACAATGAGGGTAGTGTTTCCTGGTGGCTGAAGAGAAGGTGCAGAGGGTGTCTGCCAGCTCGCAGCAGTCAACACACAATTCTTTGTTGATAGTCCCACTGAAGTCCCAGACCATTGATGCTCCGTGCTTATACTTAAGGCTGATGTACATTAATGCTATCAAAATAAACTGGTTTTGCTGATTGCTTTACTAATGTTTTTGAATCACGGTAGTTAAGAAAGACTTCCATCGTCTTTACAGACCTGTAGTGCTGCTCCCGATTTGCGAATAATTTGGTTTTTGTCTTTCTGGAGAGCAGTTCTGAGGTTATGAAAGATAGCTTTTATCTTTTTCGAGTTATGCAATTCTATGTAGGTACTGTTTGAATTACGAAAAAGATATTTCTTACAGTCCAAAGAGATTTGGTAATGATGCTGAATATGATAGTAGACACTTTACTGTTGAGAGCAGTAGATTGTCTTGTATTTTTTTGTTCTTGTGCTGTCCAGCAGTGTAGCGCTCTTGAGCAAAGTGAAAGTGAGCTTTGCTGTAGTCTTGATTTGGGGGCAGGGACAGGAGGGAGCGTTTTATAGTTGACTTCTAAAAATAATATTTACTTAAAAAAAAACCTTATGGGTTCAATCACTCTTGGTCCCTTTCGTACACTGCTAGTGTTGGCTTGTGTTGCTTTGAGTCAGTGTCTCCAGAAGACAGAAGGCAGCAGGCTGTGAGAGGAAGGCACTGCTGCATTGTTTGCATGGCTGTACTTGCCCAAATCGTTGCTCGGTTGGTGAACAACCTATTGATGAAGCCCAAGAAAAGTAAGGGCATATGCTTTAGATGTCAGCTGGATAGAAATAATTGTTACCTTGAAAATTTTTTATAAGTTTTGGGGAGATAGTATGGTAGTAGTGTGTACTTTACACCTGTTAAACATATACCTGTGTTTATGGTTTTGCTAATTGTATTATAAATGATGCCTATGAATCTTACTTTTTTCCTGACAAATTGCATGCAGGAAAAAATCTTTGGATTGTCTCCATTAAGAAAGATTTATTCAAATGATTATTTCCCTTGCTGTCTTTCTGTATAAGATAAAGCCATGGAGAATTATGGAATAAAACCGTTGTGGTTTTGTTGCATGCTCTGTTTTTTTTAATGTATTGTTGGTCACTTCAAGACCAACAGGTAGATGATGTGGTTTTCTCAGTGTTATGAACCTGTTTTCTCTGGAGTTTCATGGCAGGCTAACAATTTTCTCTTGTTTTCATTATTCCCTGTTCACTCCCTTGCTCTGATGTTTCTGACCATATGCAGGGTCATACCACTGGACTGAGCTGGTAGAAAAGTAAGCTGATGAAATGGAGTTGGCTACATACTTTATGGCAGCTGTATGATTTTGTGGGGGTGGGGTGGTGGGTCACTGAATAAACAGAAATTGACTGTACAGACTGGGAAGATAATGCGTGACTAAAAGAATCATACAGTCGCTCCATATTATATTTAAGAAGAGGTGAAGGTGGTAAGTGGGATAAAGAGTGACAATTAGGAATAGATATTTCATTGTGCATAAGTAGCTCTGCATGATTGTTGCTGTTATTAACATTAAATGTGTCAGAAGGAAGTTCTCTGAATAATGGGAATGCAAATATTGAGGCTGTTCAGTATAGACACTTGAATACAAGACAATTATATTTTGCACTCTACAAACACTGTGGCTGTGAATCTGGTCAACATATCAGAGTGGCTGGCTAAAATTTGTTTAGGTTTAAATAAAAGCTCAGAGTATTGGATTTCCCTGAAAAGTCAATTTTCAGAAAAACCTTTCTTTGTTGTTAGGTGCCACTTACAAAAGCTAAGGTATCCACTGTGCAGATGGTCTGGTGCATGTGATGGCAGAATATTTAGCTGATAGTAATGGAGTATAAAACAGGACAGTAAAAATTATTGGCAAGGGAGATCTCTGCCTAGAATCATCCTCATCTAACTTTCATCCTGTGAAATACCTGGAGTTGATGTGAGAACTTCTTATTAACAGAAGCTGCTTGGATTCCAAGTTCCAAAATCCCACCTCCAACAATTTCATTTGAAGTCTGTAGGCTATTTGTGTGCGCAGTTTAAAGCAGAAGTAGTCTTCAGTTTAAATTGTGTAGCAGTGTAACATGGTATGGAGCATTGAAAGCTAATGCCTACTGGTAGCCTTAATCTAAGTACTCATAACTGCTATTGAGCAAATGCTTTCTTGGTTTTGTTCACCTACATATTCTGTTATTGGTGCCCAGGTCTCCTGACCCACTTGCTTGTCCACATCAGCAGTGTGTATGGGTTATTACTTTTTTCTGGGAAAGGGCACAGTGCATCTTCTTCATCTTGGTTTCTTTTGCCCATTTCTGGCTAAAATGGCTTTTGTTTTGAGTCGGAAATCACCAGGAAAATCACCAGCCAGTTCTGTGTGCATACTGTGCCTTAATTTTTGTTCTTGACAGAATATAATGGAAAATCCAGCTAGAATAGAAACATACTGCAGGGATGTAGCTACAGGTAACACAGTCCTCTCCTTGAACATACAGTTTAGGGAAGCAAATTTGGAAGCCTTATTGGGAAGATCAGAAAAGCATAATCAAGCCAATCTGACTTCCTCTACAACAGGAAGCTTGTGGACTAGAGAAAGCCACATGTGATACTGTTACAGAGCAAGCTAAGGAAACATGGCCTAGATAAAAAAAGCTATTTTAGGATGTGTGTAAAATCATTAGGTTAACAGTAGCCAGAGTTTTATTTTTCAGTAGTTCACTTTGAGCAAGGGAAAGCATATTGTATGGGATTTTATGTAGTTGTTTCAGCTTACTGTTCTTGTTCATGAACTGGGTAATGGAATGGCATGTGGTTATGAAATCTGAAGATGAGGTGTTTGGGAATAAATGGAGGTACACGGAGCTGGGATGGCAATTCAGAAGAATCTTGAATGTTGGAAAGATGGTCTAAAAAATAGATGTGATTTAGAAGAATAAGTGAAATGCTTTATAGTTAGGTCAAAATAACATAAAAATAAAAGATGGAGAACAACTGTTTAAGTTGTTCCTGCCACCCCATTCCCCACCCTGATCTAGGACAAGCCATGAATTATAAAATGAGAGGTAACAATGCAGCATTGTTCAGAAAGAAAAGGTGTGTGTACGTATTGGCATGAATGAACAGTGGTATAATCTGGAGGACATGCAGAGTTGAAACTTCTGCTCTGTTCTGTATTGTAAGGTTAAAGTACTGTGTCAGTTTTGGCCATTGTACTTTAAGAAAGATGTAGGCACAGTTAATTTGCCTCAGGAGGATAACGGTAATGACTGGCGATTTAGAAAAGATGGTAT
This sequence comes from Fulmarus glacialis, assembly GCF_000690835.1. Classification (NCBI taxonomy): domain Eukaryota; kingdom Metazoa; phylum Chordata; class Aves; order Procellariiformes; family Procellariidae; genus Fulmarus; species Fulmarus glacialis. The sequence continues at coordinate 17,402 of NW_009200675.1, forward strand.
GTGCAGAAAGAATGATTGAATTGGCGTTTTTGTAACCGAAAGAAAAGATCAAGGGAAATTATAAGCTTTTAAGTGTGTGGAAGTTCACTACAAAAAAGCGAACATCTGCCCTTGGTAGATGTGTCTTGCTTGCTAATGGCAACATGGACCATTTTCTGTGTCCTGCTCTGATTGTTTGCTTTTTGTTTGTGTGTTTTATAAGAGCTATTTCTGTCCAGTGTCTGGACAGCACTGAAGAAAGAGCATGTCATCTTAGGATCCTTTGAAGAAATATATAAATTTGCAAAATCAATACAATATGGATCTTCATCTAACCAGACAGATGTATAGGTAGATACTTCAGTTAAAACTCTTGAGCAGATAGAAGAAAACTTGCTCCCAGATTTGCCAGCTGCTTAGCCAGTAATGGACTAGCTTCCCCATCTGTAAAAATGGATCATGTTCTTCACCTCTGTAAGGCACTTGAGTTTTACTGAAGAAAACCGATATAAAAAAAGCTAATTTAACATAAGCAACACTGATCTTCTTTTGTGTATTGCATGTTACAGTGCAATGTGTAAAGCGTAGTCAGATATATCATAGAAGTCTGTGTATTTAAACTTGTTGAAGGCTGTGACTAATTTGCTTTGATAAAGGCAGTTGGGTCTCTTCAGAATTATGTCATGATCTCTTAGTATTTAACACTTTCAGAAAGATAACAATCGTGTGATTTATGTTAGGTGTCCTGCTGGGTATGTCTTGGGTCATCTTGTGAATCCATATTTTTCTGGCCCTTTGAAACTTCCCTATTTTTTTCAGATTTAGTAACAAACGGTATTATGTCTAGGAGATCCTTTGCCAGTTCTTTTAAAATTCAGAGTGTAAGCCACTTCTGTGGATATGAAACTGCTTATTATTCCTGTTCTATCAGTATGCTTTATCAGTATTTTGGTAATCTATTCTCAAATGGAGAACAAAATTAGGAGTTGAGACATTTTCCCTTTCTACTTTGATATGCAGAAAGATGGGAAACTGCCATAATACTTATTTCACCTGCCTCAGTACTGGAGTAATAATTTGTTTCAGAACAAGCAGTTGACAAACATCTTTTCTATCACTGCCAGTCTTAACTTTCCTTACCATGTATTTCCTCCATGCTGTCATGTTACCATAGTGTCAGCATCTTTTTTTTTTTTTCATGCCTTGTACATAATTTTTCATCTGGACTGGCAATACATAAAGCTAACAGTTTAAACAGGTAGAGCAATAAACTTGAATAACTTAGTCATATATAATACAGCAAATACAACAGATAAGCTCATAATGTATGGCAAATATTACTTAAGTATAGGCAAGTTACAATTGCATTAAAAATTTAAAAAATCTGCTTTCTTGTCTGTTAAGATATTTTATTTACTTTTCAGCTGCTTAGAATTTCCTTCAGACATTGCTGTACTAACTGGGTAAAGGAAGAGATTTGAAGGAATTCATTCAACATTCCTAAAATTTTAACAGATAACACTTGGAAAGGCTAGGCATCATTCTTCAGGTGTCACTTTTTTTTTTTAGAAGTGAAAAAACTTTACTACTTAGGCATCAGGTCTGTGTTAGTTTAATAACACCTTTTTTTCACAAAAGCTGTCATTGTAAATGCTAATGTTTAACTTGTGGGCAAGAGATGAAAGAATGTAAAAAACCCTGCATCTATAAACTAGAATATGTATGGAAAAACTTAGTCCAAAAGAATGATCATCTGGGGAGCGGCTCATGTGAATGTGTGCCATTGAGGAGACTGTTTTCCAGCCTTATCGAGAACAATTCATAGTTTGTTGTGCTAAGTGTTCATGATTGGATAGAGGGCGACATATATAGAACTCAAAAATAGATAACTGCTTATTTGGGAGGACAGGCAGTCCTCCCACTTAAATCATATCATCTGAAAGGCTAAAAAATTTTAATGACTTGTTCCACCTCTCCACTCTGCGCTGCATATGTTATTTTCCTCACAGGCTCAGTTCATTGCCTTTTTTTAGAAGCAATGTTTTGGCTCCTTCTCCCTTGCACAGGATTTTGAAGTCTTAAATGCTGGAAAACTTTCCTCCTCTTCCCCTTCCACCTCAAGCTCTGCCACAATTGAGTGGGGAACTTATCTGAATTTCTGTTCTTCTTCTAGGACAGCCTTAAGACCTTGTGGATGGAAGACCTCTTGTGCTTCTACGTTCATGTCAGAATGGCCTAGGCCAATCTGTTGCTCTATGGTTCCTACCACAGGCACTCTACAGCAATCTGGGATTGGGATTTTGCTGCCAGTGCTAGTGGACCATCCAGATGGCTGTAAACCTGCAGAGGAGGTTAGTACAAAATGTGATCCAGGAATTTTTGACACTTTGGTCAGGTCTGTCTGCTTTGGATGTATCTTAGAGCAAAGGGAGCATTTAGAAACTGCATGTATGCTACTACTTTGTCATTGCATATTCCGTATTTTTCTGTTCCTTCAGGGTCCTGGTGGTCCAGTTCAATTGCCTGCAACTATTAAGCAGGTGTCCATAAGAATCCCTTTAGATATTAGCACAAGCCTAATTTATCGGTTACTGTCTCTGTGTATTGGAAAGTACAATATCCAAGTGGGTAAAGCACCCCATTTTTAGTTCTCCTAAACTTAGGTTTATTCTCTCATTATGATATCATCTTGAAAAGAGTGATCTAGGCCAATGAGCTGGAATTCATATCAGTTTTCCATCCAGCTGAACTAAGAAAGCCTGGTTTTTATTTTCTGTGTTTCTACAGTAAACACAGTTCCCTTAAAGCATTCGTGTCAGACAAGAGATGACTTATTAAACTACCACTGTGTGCTGACTGGCTGCCCAATCAGGTGTTCAACAACTAAGTTTTTGTCAAGCCTTCTCTTTGTGTGCATCTCCCACTTGCTACTGTTTTTTTAAGCTTGATTGAAACAAGATGGAGAACCAAAGTTTAACGGGATAGATGGGCAAAGATGTGGTAGGACAAGTCTGTTTCCTTTGACAGAAAAGATTAACCAGTTCACCAAGAACTCATTGGACCAACTTTGAAGTTCAGGTTCAGTGGGGTAGAAAGGGAAAAGCCTGTTTCAGGTCTTTTCCAGACAACTCCAAAAGATTTTAATCTGGCATGTACTCTTGAATTCAGTGCTTAAAAAGTATAGCTTAAACAAGCATCAGTTTAGGGGATAGGGAAAAATATATCCAAAATTACTACCTAATAGTGTTAAATAATAGTAAAGGCTACTCAGAATAAAAAATCTAGGGTCAAAAAAAAAACCAGAACAAATTTTTTATTTCTGGATTTACTGCTTATGGCCTCTCATGCTGTAGATCCACTGATACTTCTTTCGCTGTAGCCCAGCCACCTCTTCTGTGGTTGTTGACTCTAATGGTGAGTTTAATGAGGTAACAGGTTTGAGTGGAAATAACTGCTGTTGTGGGGAATACCTGATTAGTCTGCATTCTTTGGTCTGGGTCTGCACTGGGAGACTGGTGTGGCTGAAAAAATACAATTGTTCTTGGTTATTTTTCAGCTGTATCAGTTCCCTGATTGAGTTTCTTTATTGCTGTGTAAATTTTTGCTGGCAAAGCGGAAGGCTGGCATGTTGGAATGAGAGGATATAGCAACTACTTACGCAGTAGTGAGTTGGTGAATCTTTAACCATAATCTAACCATATGGTATGGTTTCTCAGGCATGTCTACTCTTTCTTGTTGTAAAGATTCCAGTATCTTCAAAGAAGTTGAAAATCTTTCAGAAAAGTTACTGAAAAGTAATTTTAAATTAATTGGAGCACAGAATTTTAAAAGGGGCTTTGAAAGTATCTGTTTTAATTTAAATTTTAAAAAGTGATTGTATTACTGAAATGCTGCGGTCTCCAATTAATGCATAGCTGAATTTGCAAAACAGTTCCATCATATTCCCTTTTTTAATGTTTTCTGACACATTAACCTTTTTTATGGTGACCTGTTTCTCTCTTGGCTTCTAGTCAGGTATGAATTTTGAATTGTAAAAAAGCTTAAGTTGCTACCAGCTTTATACCTTAAAAAATGATGTGTCAAACTAAATACATTAGCTGGTTTTTACAAAGTGCCTGACAACTTCTGGAAAAATTGGCAAAGTAATAAGCACCTGAGTATTTGAAGAAACTTAAGTAATTTAGTGAAGTTTAATACGTCTCTGCCATACCTAATGTTATACTGATTGTTTTCTTTATGCAACTATGCAGAAAATTGCTAGCATCAATCTTACAGGTAACTTGAAAAAAAAAGTGAACCCTTTCAAGAAATAATCTTTCTGCCTTAAATTATGTGGCTATTTTATTTAAATTTGCCAAACTTTTTCGTATTAGGATGAAATGGCTATTTTATTTAAATTTGCCAAACTTTTTCGTATTAGGATGAAAACTTACAAGTTAAGCCAGATGGAAAACCTTTTTTGGAATCACTAGCTGTCAGAGTATAGTCTTGAAATTTAACATGTGAGTGAATCTGCCATTTTTCTTCTAGAGAATTAAGAAATAAAATCCAGCAACACTGGAAAAGCATTTATCACTGAATACTGAAAACATATCATTTTCCTGTAAAAAATGAATGTTTAAACACTTTCCATGATCTTAAGTGAAAACTAATTTTTTGCAGTTTTATTGATTTTTGTTTTTCTAGCACTTTCTGTCACAAAGGAGCTCAAAACATGATAGATTTGTTATCGTTTTAAAAAAAGTGCAGATTTTTGAAGCTATTAACAAAACAGGTTTGCTATTTTCTATAGAATTCAATGTATTGTTTCCATACTACTGCTTTTGATCAAATGTGAACTTTAATGTCAATTTTTTAATTTTTCGATGAAGTTGAAAGTTGCGAAGAGTGCTCAGTGGTTCTGTTTAACCTTTGGAAATCCAAACTGGAATTTTCTGCACAAATGCTGTGATTACAGTGACTTGATAGAGCTACCCAAGAACTTATTTAAATTTATATTCACCTGTTTGATGTAGACCTTTTTCTTTCTTGTTACATTTTCTCTCATTAATAATGGTATGCTTTTTATAATGGTGTGTCCAGAGTGCAGAAGAAAGTTCATTCTGAAAAACTATAAAGCCAATAAGTTCTTTGTCACACTTGGCTGGATTTAAATGCAACATGCTCTTGGTCTCAATGTTCATACTTTTGTATTTTTAAATTTCAGCAGATAAAGTTTAACTAGTGGGTTAATTTTTTTTTTTTCTTTTTGCTTAATTGTTTGGAAGTACTGTTCTAGTGAATATAAAGAGGTTTAAAATATTTACTGTAGTATTGGAGATGAGTCTGAGAAAAGTCTTTAGTGTTTAGTTTGTCTGGAAATACTGGCAAATGAAGGACCCACAAACTACAGGCCTGTCAGCCTGACCTCAG
>NW_009200676.1:0-14594 GCF_000690835.1 Fulmarus glacialis
ATTAATAATATAATTAAAATTAAACTCTTGTATCACACTGTACATTCATTTTTTCAGTTGCATTTTAACTTAAACCAGCCCAGGATTTTAAAGGATTCAAGCTAATTCAATCAAATAGTTATTTGCAGTGACAAAGATGTTACAGCACCCACTAGTGCCACTGTGGATAGGGTGGTGTATCAATTCAGTTCCCTACTTTTTTGAAGGTGATAAACCCCTAGAAGGTTTTTTTTAACGCCTTGTGGTTTGGAAAGACCAATGTACATGACTTTCGATCAGTGTCCACGCTATACATATTTTACATACACACACACACGCTTTCCCTTGGGGTGGAGAGTTCAAAACTCAGGTGTTTAAAGAGCGAGAGATGGCAGGGAGAATATTTCTGTTGCAAAGAAGATTCAGCAGTGTGACAAATATACAGCCTCCAAGGCCCACATGCTCAGGAGCCTTCATACTTCCTCTCCCACATTCTTCACAATTCAGAGAACAAAGCATCCAAGGAAATTTGTGTGGCATTTTATGAGAACACAGTGATTTTTAACTTTACTATAAATTTCACCACCTCTCAAAATGCTGGCTTTCACCATAGTTTCCTGCCATTGTGTTTTCCCTGAAAATATCTTTCACTTTCCTTTCCTGCTCCTCTTCCAAGAGTTGGACAGCACTTCAGTCTTCATGTTCATGAATTATTTCAGCAAGCAGTTGGTGTAAGGAATAACTGAACTGCTAGGAAACGCTATAGTTGAAGCTGACCATGGTCTTAACTGTGGTCCTGCCATGAGACATTTCTTGCTGCACACTTTGGTGGAATAACTCAAAGAATCAGCTTGGAAGAGCAAGAGACTCTAATCCAGGAATTAAGCTAGAGGGTGACGGTTATCTCTGAGAAGACTAGAAATTATTGATGTGCTCAATGAAGTATAAATAATTAGAAATGTTAGCCTCTAGTCCTTTTAGGATTTTCCTAAATACACTCTTAGTAGAGACAGAATCAGAGGGTGCACTGGCAAATGCTGGTGTTAACAGATTTGTCTTTAAATTATTCTGAATTTAATGTAATGACATGTATTTTCTCATTTATTTTTCATTTTTCATGGGAATAGCTGCCAAAATCCAGATGTAACTCAAAGTGCCAGGAACCTAAGACCTCATCTCATCTCCTCCTTAGGCTCCTTCCAGTTGTTGTCCACCTCTGCTCACCCTGAAATTTCTCTTGTTTCCAGGGCAAGGACAGGTGGATATCTGCAATATATGCTATGACTTCTATGTCTTACCTTTTCTATAGCCTGTATGATAGTAACACTTGAAAAGTATTGATTTAACAATTACTCAGTTTCTGTCGGTTTTATCAGTAAATTTAAAGTAGGTCACATATGCTCCGGTATTCCCATTTTGCTGCTGAATGAATCTAGAGTTTCTAATGAAAAATATGTACTAATGTAATTAAAATTAAGGCACAATGCACAGGAAGAAACCACGGCAGGGGGGTGGGGGGGAGAGAGGGGGAAGTTTCTACAAGAAGACTCAGTCTTCGTTTTCCAAATTATAAAACTGCATTTTTTAACCTTACTGTTCTGTTCTGATAGCTTATATATAATATTGTATAACCAGATACATGCCAATTTGAGTTACTCCAAATTTTCGTAGAAAACATAGAAATACAGAGCTTGAAGGGATCCAAGAAAGACATACTCCTGTTCCGAGACAAAATTAGATATGACTAAAATAATCTCTCACAATCAGTTCTGCCATCTGAGTAATTTTCCCTTTAAAAATGCCTCAGAGTCGCTTTTCCTTTCTGGGCTTTAAAAATAAATAAATAAAATACAGAGAGACAGAAAGCATTGGAAGAAAAAATATATTTCTCAATTTTTAATAGAGAATGGAAAAAAGATAACAACAGAGATTTGATGCAAATACTCCCTGCCTATTTTCCTTCCCTTTCAAACAAACAATGTGGGGCAGGATGAAATCCAAATTACCTATTTAAGGAGAACTCTCTGGAGAATCAACCAGCTATAAAAATCTTAGCGATTTGAAAGAAATAGAGCTAGAATAGCATAAACAGCTTACAGAACAAAGATGTAATTTTGCTTTTAAAATTGTCCACACATAGTGATTAGTTCTTCATATCCAAAAAGTCGAATATAGTAGAACCCACATTATAAGCTTATTTATAGGCCAAAGGTGAACCTTTAGAGGAGAATAATCACAGAAGGAGAAATCAAGATTATTTAATAAATTTTATGAAAGAAAATTTGGCTAACAATGCTATGTTACAAAGCATGTAGGAAAAAAAATAATCAGGATATTCTTAAAGTATGGCTATTATTCTTTAGCAATGATGAGCCAGAGGCAAAAAAAGCATAAATACAGGCCTTGTTCCAGAAGACTGCAATGTAAGTTAAACTATATACAGTGACATGGGAAGGTGAGGAGAGGGAAGAAACTTGTAAAACTTCTGAAATGTAGGGCTTTTACATTTTTTTCTTTTTTTTTTTTACATATACAAACATCGACATACACACATGTACATAAAAATAAAGCCTAAAATACCACTATTTTGTCAGAGCCACTGAAACTTACATAGAAGAAATGCATACATGCATTGTACTTTCTTTATAGTTAAGAAGTTTTCACTTGCTGTTTTTTTCTCAGTCATTCAGTGGACTTCTTGATACGAAAAAACAAAGTCCAAGGTACAACAGCCTTCATCTGTCCATCTTCACAGTTCCTGAATCCTTTAAGACCCTTACAAAACCCCCAGGGAGACTGAAGGTAAAAGCAGCTTTCCAGTTCTCCTACCTGACTGTTGGCAATAGTGCCACAGTGGGCTAAATTCACAGGTGCAAGGGCACTGGCAGGTCCTGGCCACATCTGCGAGGACAGGGCTCTACAGGTGTTCCTCAGACAAAGCAATACAAATACTCTCCCCTCCCCAGGTGCAAATGAGTATCCTAATTTTTAAAAGATCTTTTTCCGTTCTGAAAACAAAATGTACCTCAGATTAAAGGTCACTGAATTAGGTTAGTACAGTGAGCAAAACAGTAATAAATGCTAAGTCATGTCAGAGATGTCCAAGTGACTGGCTAATTACTGCACACTCTGCTCTTTTGAGCCCCACATTTAGCAAAGCTACAGTGGTTTAGTACCTCACTGCTGCCAAAACCAATTACCAAAGACAATTTCATGCATGGACAACACTGATCTTACCCTCCCCACGCACAGTATTTAAACTGGAATTGACGTCTTTCTCAGCCTTCTCAAATGCAGATTAATAAATGAACACAAGGGTTTAGCTCCACTTTATAGGCAATTTTGTTATTGTATTGCTTTTTCTTCAAGGGGAATACAGAGATGTAATCACAGAATAACTATATGGCTAACCAGGTGCTTCAGAAATATGGTGAAGTTTAACTATTGGAGCACAAAATGGTTAGGAGGGAACACAATCCTCTCCACCTAAATAAGCTAACAAGTAAGCAAGCAACACGCTTTAGTGAAACATCATACAAGAAATACACTGCAAATTATTATAGCAGTTCAGTGAGAACATCTTTTGTGACTCAGAGGTTACAAAGAATAAAATCATTCCATAATCATGCTTAATCAATAAACCAAAGCATAAAACTCTATAATAAGCATAATGGGAAGATTAGCTGGCCACAGTGATAAAGATGTTACTTTTCTTTCTGCCTCCTCCTTAAATAAATGTGTAAGATACCATCAGCTTTGTTTTCATTACCAGCTGTAGTAGAAGAGGAAGGAAGGAGAAGCTGAAGCAGAAGGGCAAACAAGAGATATATATTATTACTTTAATCTTTACCAGAAACTAGGATTTGCATCAGAGGGTTGGTTTGGTTCTTTAGAGACACAAGAACCTGATACAAAGTTTAGATATCTCAACACCCATACAGACTTGAGCAACATAGTTTCATTTCTATCCCATTTATGTTCTGATCAATGACCTGTAAGGTCTTTCATTACATAAATACGTAGCTAGTGTGTGTGTTTATAAATGCCAATAAAGACAGTGGTCCTTCATTTTTTTAAATTTGCACACAGTTACAGTTTGGTTTAATAGGAGGTGTAAGGAGTGCTTACTGATTATGAAATTGAGCCCTATACAATTTTTATCAATTCAGGGTACTGACAGATCAGTTTCTTTAATGATGAAATAATATGCTTTTAATTATTATATTTCAGAATTTGAAAGCTGTGGATACACTAATTGGACATCTTTGCCTATTCCATAATATTTGTAAAAATAGAACAGAAGTGCTAAATATACAATCTTTTAGTATGCTTCAAGTATCTTGTTGGTTGTTTGTTTTTTTCTCTAAAACACTATGTAGTTATTAATATAACTGCTGACTTCAGTAATGGTCACACTGTCTGAATAAGGCCCACATCAGTCAGACTTCACGTTACGTAAAAGATTCCTAAGAATAACATTACACATAGATGTGCACTTTATTGCATTCACTGTAGTTTAATTTACACAGGTAGTAGAATTCAGTACAATTTCTGTAGTTATTTTTGCTCTTAGGTATAAAGTACCGGTATAGATACGGACTCATGAAATTTAGCTCAGCCTTTTTAACAGGATTCCAGACCACACCGGAAAGCCTAGTCCAGTCGCAAAAGAAATACTATCACATTGAACACAGTGGACCACACCGGAAAGCCTAGTCCAGTTGCAAAAGAAATACTATCACATTGAACACAGGTCAGAATAGCATTTATTTCCATTTAAACAATCAGCATCACATTAACAGCTTCAAACACATATAATTATTTAGAATGACAACTCACAGGTAAGAATTTTAACAAAAACAAACAAACAAAAAAGCCACTGAAATTTGGTTAAACACAGCCAGTCAGGAATTCAAACCACAAGCTATATACTATCCCATTTATACTCTACAACACCTTGAAGCCTCAGCAGACATATAGTCTCAACAGACAGCCCTAACCTTTAACAGCTTTAGAATAATTTTTAAAAGAGGTTGAACCAAATATCATAGCAAAGACGCCACCATGCATAATGCCCTGCCAGTAGTGACTTTTATTTTGATAGGAGAAAAAAATGGTACTATGTCAATGAGAGTATGGAAGACGAGCCCTCAAACTGAACAGTATTTAAACATTTTATAACTCCAACCAAGCATCTTAAACTCTGCCCAGATATCTGCCGATAGATGAGACAAGAGAGCAAACGGATTGCCATCCTGACAGTGCACTAAAGAAATCGAGTAATGCATTTAGTACCAGCTTCCGCTTCTGGATGAACTCAGGGCACAGGCTCAAACAGAACATATTAGGGTAATCTAATTTTGAGAAAGAAAAGGTCACAACCTCCTACCCAAGCACAGATGGCCAAACAGCTGACCTTGCTGCTAAAATAATTCAGTAATGTAAACGCAAGTGATGATCTGAAGCCACTCCTAAATTCCAGGCTGGGCAACTCTTTGAGTCATTAAACACTTCGATCCTTATACAACTGTGTTGTGCAGACAGCAGGTAAACTCTCTGTCAGTACCAAAGAGCATCTGGTTCCACTCACAACTTCAGAGTTTGCCTACATTGTTTGACTTACATGAAGCAGTCTTGAACTTGGATATCATTTACATGCTAGACTTGCTGTGCTGTCTTGCCAGCCTAGAGCTTATTCAGCTGTAACAGGAAGGGCAACATGATGCAGTGTTGTGATTTCAGGCACTTTTCAGAACTGCTGGGGGTAGCAGAACAATATTTGCAAGTTCCCATTATGCTCTACCACTAAAAGAAGTAAAAGACAGACTAGCCTACATGAACCAAGCACCGAATGGACATTCTGGATACTTAATCATTATTCATTACCTTCAAAGTAATCCTGCCACAAGTATTTTGGAGAGAACTTATTTACATTATTATTCCTTAGATGGGCTTGATTTTGTACATGTGAGAATTCAGTTCCCATAATATCAAACTGACATAGCATAAGATTTTATGAATGCTAAAATAAACAAGCAAGAAAAATGTTCAACTTAAAATATAAAAAAGCCACAATTTAGACCTCACTGAAACCAGGCTCTCCATTGAGAGAGGATCAAATCTATAAAAGATGAAGACCACAAAGCTTTCCCTCTCCCCACGGTTGCCAAAAGCTCCCTGTTCTCAAATAGTAATGAAAGGTGAAGTCTGCAGAAGTGCGTATCATTCACGGAGACAAATAAACCAATAAATACTCAGCGTATTCAAGTTACATTAAAGAGAGAATATTTTTTAAACAATATACGCATTCAATCTTCCAACATAACAACAACATATCATGACTGTCTTACAGAGAACTTCTGCCTCTCTTTTCCTCACCCACATTTTTCTCCTGCTTGTTTTTACATTATCATTCACTATGGAGACTCCTGAACCTACCCCTAAAATGTGCAACTCCATCCACTGGCTTCTGAAATGAAGGGATGTCTGTTCTGGTCTTCAGTAATTTCCAACCTGACCAATCAAGGCAATTCAAACCACACCAGTATGTAAAGAGAGACACTTAAGTCTACACAGCAGGTTTTGTAGGGCTTTGGAAGCTATCAGCAGCTTCTTTCAAGCTAGCTATTGAGCAGGATGATAAATGTGAGGAGTTAAGAGCTTGCAGTGCTGCGCAGGTGCCAACTCTGCAAGATTGGGCTATGTAAGAAGTGAAAGGTTTGAAAAAATTCAGGAGCGTAGCAGAAACCAGTACAGTGCTCTCAGAAGGGGGGAAATTAGATGAGCAATTTTATACATTTGTTTATACCCCCCAGACAAAGTTTTGAAAGAGTTGTAGTCAGTGTAGGAAGTCATCAGACCAATGTATAGTGAGGCTGATGTAACCCAACCTGCATGAGGTGAATGCACAGACTGACATAATTTTCCTCATCGTTGTTGGATAAATAGATATTTGCATACATACACTATCTGTGTGGAAGTCTAACAAGCATATCTTGGGGCCTCTGAGATACTTGTGAGAGTAAACAAGAAAGTAGCTCCACTCAATTCCATTTGACTGAGCTAAGCCCTTCCTTCATCAAAAACAGTTACTACCACCACTACTGTTTATGTTTGAAAAGCCCAGTAAAGTTCATTAAATCAGCTGTCAAATATTAATGTACCATTAACTGACTAAAGGTTATGTAAAAGTGCTGTTTACCAGCCAAGAAGCTCAGAGGAGCCCTCCTGTTGACTGCTGCTGGCAGAAATCCATGCTAAAAGAGTATTGCCTGCTAAAGACTATTGTTGCCTTTGTACTATGGCTGCCACGAAGAGTGACAGACTGAACAAGCAAAAGCCAGGTTCACAAAGGACTTTGTAGAAGAAAGAAGATGGGCCATGCAGACAGCTTGACTGAAGTGCCCTTGCCCATGCTATATCAACCTTGGCCTTCCTTGGCCTCAGTCTTTTTCTTCTGTCCTCTTTTGTCTCCTCCAGCAAAATATGACTTGCCTTCCCATCAGGGACGTCTTCTAGAAGGGAAGATTTTTTTTTTCCACATTTAGGAAGAGTAATTTCTTTCCCTGATTATTTTGTTATCTGTCTGTGGCTTCTCACTGGCTTTCAAAATTTAACACTTGCTAGTTAGCATGGGTGTTTTATCCTTGAAATGCAGGCCAGAGCATGCAGTGTTCACTAGTCAGGAAGGTGCTATCAAGAAATGTCAAGACAGCCACATAAGTACCTTCTTGCTCAGAAAATAAATCCTGATGTGGGAGGTTTCAGTGCTACACCTAGGTGGCTTTCAAGAGGAAAGAGACCAAGCCTCTCTTCTGGCAGAGCACAACTACCTGGCCTGCCAGGAGCCAGTTTTCATCCTACAAAATGCATCAGAGACCACCTCACCTACCGATGACACAACTGGCAGGGCAAACTTGTCATGGGCACCTGGCTCCTTATCGGAGCAGTGCACCTTCTCATTTACAGTTACTAATAATTATAAATGAGGCAAATCTAGAGGCCCTGCATCGGTTTCCACCTGATCCAAATTTCACAGAGGCCAGTGGTAGATGTCAGAAGCTCAGAAGCTGGATTTCTTTGTATATAGTCACAGCTCTAATCTACGATCAAAACCTCACAGCCTCATTCTCAACGTTTCTACAATTATCACAATACTTTGCTTCAGCATGCAACTCTTGTCAGTGACAATAGCGCTCATAATTATTCAGCTGGCTACCAGCAAGTTCCTAAGCATAATGACATGATTTGCACTCAAGTCAGGTGAAGAGAGGTGCCACGCACTCAAATGAGATGAAGTCCATCACACCAATTTGGTACCCATAGTAAGGAAATCTGAAAGAAAGCAGCAAAGACTGTGAAATAGAAGATAAGGAATAAGTGTAATGGATCAAACCAGTTATATCATGAAAGCAAACCACAACTGTTTAACAGTTCACATTTAAAACTGTAAACCTCGGTGTGCTACAATTCGGGCCAATTCACAGTACTCCCTTGACAGATTACATATAGTTGAAGCTGTCCAGTTAACAGGGTCTCACAACAATCTTACAACCAGAACACTACCCTATAATTTAACCTAATTACAAGGATGCAGATGGATCCTGTCCATTCTGTGGTATTTATTGATTGGGATTTCTGATTCAGAATTGAACATGATGCTCAAGTAAACATACAAGAATCACAGTTTGATTAGTTACATTACTCGCCTGCTTAGTCTGCAGTCTGGCTTCACATTTTCTTTCTAAGATTCATAATGCATATTACAAATCATACAACTCTCCTCTGGTTACATTAAGCAGATATTACAAATGCCACTTGTCTTCTTCCCTTGTCAAATGGCCTTCAGCAGGCAGACAGGAAGCTTTAGACATGGATAAAGAGAAATTAGAGAGATGTTGGGTATAGGATTTCGGAGGCTGCATCTCTGCAAACAGCTGAAGGCGGATGGTTTCCACTTCAAATATTTCTTATTCCAGAGAATTCTCTGGAGTCCATTTACTCCTGACAGGTTGGAAAAAACCAGTAGTTAATAGTCTTCTTACATTCCTGTGTTGGAAAGAGATTAAATTTTTGCCTTAGAACGGAACTTTGTGTAATGCTATGTAAACAGACCCATTAGAAAGGGGCTGAATGAGAAATAACATGCAGTATTGACATGGCATTTTTATTCCTGCAGTTGCTGGGGCTTTCACCGGGGGCTACCAGAGAGGACGCAGAAGAGGGCTGCCAACTGGCTGACAATGCTGTGTGTCTGTCTGTGAGGCAGTATGGTAGGAAAGTCCTGGCTGGGAGGATACTGGTGACTGCTGAAGGAAGACCATAATGACACAAAGACTAGGGATGGAAACAGAGACTTGAGGCGCTGCTTTGGCAGCCCTACAGATGCACAGAATTTCACCATAAGTAATTAAAAACACAACGGAGACAAGGTATTTAAGGTGCTGATTTGTTTCTTCTTTCCGCTTTTTCACAGTCTTAATCCTATGCTCTTATGACGGTTTTCTCTGAGCTTTCGATGTGCAACCCATTAGTACTTCCTGACATGCCATCTTTTGATTATATCTACTAAGAAACCTTGTTTGAGACAAGCTCAGATTTAATTTGGAAATAACACAGAAGATTAAGTGGGCAAGGATGCAACATTCAAAATACAATTCCATATAAACCTCTGCAAAAAGCAGATCTTCATTTGTATATAATGTGAAGAAAAATAAAAAGAGCAAACAACATACATTTTTATTGCAAATAGGTCATTTAATTGTAACTATGACTACTACCTGACTACTACAATATGAACAGAAGGAAAATCCAGCAGGTCACAACTGCAGAAGCACATTAAATCTTACATTTGTTTCAGAGATCATCAGATCTTCTACTGACATTATGTGGTAGATTTTCAGAAGCATGTGCAGGGTTTTAGATAGACAAGTCCCTTTACTTGTTGTGAAGGGGGCTCTGTGTATAAACTCCTATGCACCAGGCAGAAAATAGATCCCTTATGCTTCACAAATCATATCACTCATTTTTAACAGAAATCACTATCCTGACTACTCGTCTATTCTGTGGACCTATCCCAATCGGTTAGTTGCAACATCTGACTATATCCCTTTTCAAATATTGATTTTAGCTACTCCCCGTTATGATTGAGCTATTTAAAAGTACAAGAAACAAGCACTATAATGCCAAAACTTGAGAAAGGAAAAGGATATTTGTTATTTCATAACATCTGTTTCTTGATATTATCCAATTGTGTCTCAAAAATTTTATCTGATGAGCTTTTGGGTGCAGGGTTTTCCAGAAAGACAGACTAACAAAAGTGTCTTTTTTAAAAACTTGTTATGTTGAACAAAAGCACCCTGTAGGCTCTCTGCTTAAAAGTATTTTATTTGGTTTTAAACCTAAATACTGAAGGGGAAATTCTTAAAATCTTAAAGGGTAGATAGGATATCAATTTATTTTCACACTTTGTTTTCATTAAAAAAAATAACAGGTTAATTAACAAGCAACAACTTGAGTTTGTGACACAAGTTTCTGGTACAGTTCCCTTCTCTACACTTGCAAGCCTTAGACTAGTAGAGATGGAAACTACAAAGTGCCTGTCCTCTGGCCTGGTGTCCATTGCCACTTTTCCAAGTGAAAGCAGTGCTCGAAATGAATTGAACATCTCACTTGTCTTTGTAATTTGAGAACTAACACAGACTAAAAATGTTTTTCCCTAGAAAAAGTGGTCTTGAAGGTCAGTAAAGGATTAATAGAGAAAAATGTAGTAATTTCTAAAAAAAGCTTGAAGAGTTTGTGTTTGGAGATGCATGAAGTATTTCAATCACAGCTTTCTCAAAGAGTGTAACATGTAACTCAAAGGTGAATATTTTTGTTGTCTTTAAATTTTGCCGTCTTCATTAAGACTACAAATAGAGACATCATTGCAGTTCTGTTCTCCCCATCATTCCATGAGACATCCCAGAGAATGCCAAATGATTCTCTAACTGAATCAGTGGCAATTAGAATTGACATTTTCCATTTTCTTAAAGCTAAAATACAAGCAGTAAAATACTCTAGGAAAAAAAAACCAAACAACAACAACAAAACCAAAACCCATATTTCAGTCCTTTATTCACCATAGAAGGATAAAAAAGAAGACCCTGGTTATCTGACCATCTTTTGCAGATTGGCTGAAAATTTCATCAACATTTTTTATTTTTACAAATAACTAGCATGGTAAATATTTTCAATTGGCAAACTTATTGGGAAGAGGAAAGAGTCCTAACAACAGTTACCTGTTTCTTCTATAGCAAACATTTCATCTTCATCTCTTGCCCTTAAGCAGTTACTTAACGTTTCCCTCTGGCCTTAAATGCCGCTTTCTGTCACTCTCCTGAAGAGGGCTATTTGTCAATCACACTTGAAGAAAACCTTTCGTGAAGTGTACCAGTTCTCTAAAGAGCGTCTAACATGTAAACGCTTGTTTTGTCTCTGTACTTAATCTTGATATTTTGATTAACATCTTAACTGGGCCTATTTTTCCTTCTCCCAGTTAATCCATCTACCCTATTATTAGCCTCATCAGGGGTTGGCCTGTTTGCAATATAACCCCTGTAAGAAAGACACTATTTTGTCCATCATTTAGCTAAAAGTTTTCCTTTGGCCCTAAGACAAGCAGCATATCAGTTCTTCCAAGAAGAAATGCAATGACTCATTCCAGCCACCTTCGCCGTGTGGTTGACATGGAACCAAGAGTTTACAGTAAGATACTCTCCTTAGCTATGAATAATTCATTTACATGGCAAACATCCACATTACATCCAGTCTGAACCTCCAAGAATTACAAGAGCAGTTCATTGGAACCGTCATCAAAATTGTCTTTAGCAACATAAGCATCACCCTCAGATAATTTTGCTGATTTATGAAACATTTTTGGATGCAGTTTAAAACTGTTCATTTTTGAAAGAGCCCTAGTCCATTCTAGCACATGTCCTTGATCTATTTCTCTTAATTTTTCCCCTTCAGTCCATTTTCCTACACCAGGAATTGTTGGAGCATTGTTCTACTTCTTTTATAAAACTTTTACCAAATATCCGTTTTTTTTCCCATTCACAGTCTCATTTTAAATGTTACAAAGGAACAGATTTCCTCTATTTTTTCACCCTTACTTATTTTGTTAACGAGTGGAAGAAAAGATATATATTTATTATTTAACTCTCAGTAAACAGTTTAATCTTGGAACACACAGAACCATTGAAAATCTTTCTGTAAGCCATATGAAAAGTACTATTTTTTTTTTTACCGTTATTAATGCAAAAAAATTCAAGAAAGTATTTCAAACTCAAGCACTTCTCAAGGTAAACAATACGCCTCTGCAAGTGAAGCAAAAGACTTGGGAGAGTGCTATAGACCTAATTTTTTGTTTCTCTCTATGCCGTTGACATATCATGTGACTGTGGGTAATTCTCTCATCCCTTCCGTATCTCGCAGTATGACATTTCCCTCCCTGCAAATGATGAAAAAAAGAAAATAGATTAAAACAGTTCATTGTTAAATACTTGGTTTTGTTCATAAAATGGAGAAACGTTACCTCCAGTTACAATTAGTTACAAAAGCTGAAATCACACTGACCTCGTCTATTTGAATTTTCACTAGAAATTTCAAAGTCCAGACACAATTCAGAAAAATAGAAATTCTTTGTACTGCAAAAAATTTCTTTTGAAGATATACACAAAATATCCTTGAAGATACTCACATTTCAATTCCAGAGAAATCATTAAAAATCCTAAAGTAACTAGAAGTTTTCCACAACATGCAGCTGAACATGTTCTCAAATCAAAAAATATACAAAAAGAAAAATGTTGTATGTGATGATCTTGTTATTTCCAGTCAGAACTGGGAATTTCATGCAATTTTATAGTGATATATTTTGTGGCTCTGTTCTATACATTTCTCTAAAGTGAAGCTAGTCCATCTTTACAATATTTGAAATTCATTGTATTATTAAGAGAATGTCTATAACACAGCAATGTAATCAAAGATGTAATTAAGTCCTTTCATTACATAACTTTCCAGATTTTGAATGAAGATGAGAAAAGGATTTTATGCACCATTTGGACTTCGGAAAGGAAGACTGTTGTCTAGAAAATAGTAGCTTTTCAGTGGAACATTAAAGTTCTGAGATTCCCACTTTCAGAAGAAGTTATTATATTCCTAAAAGTTCAAGCAAAACCTGTTCTGTAAAAGAGTTAATTTTACCTCCTGCCTTTTTTTGAAACATTGACTCCCTCATTACAAAGAGAGAAAAATCCAATGGCAGGTGTAGGCTGGCCTTAGACCAAGCTATAAACAGCATTAGATCATTAGCATGAGGAAATCTTATCCTCCTTCCTCATTAATCTTAATTTCATTAATCAGATTTGGAGCTCAATTTTGTTTGTCTGTATCTGGATGGTCAAAAACTCAGCAATAAAGAGGACACTAAGCAGATTTTTGAGCTGAAAACTATGGAGTCATTATATGGACTTTACCCCTAAAAAGGGTGTCTTTAATTAGCTCCCTTTTTCTGCAGGAAACTAAGAATGAGATAATGGTATAATCTTATAAAAATATGGGTGAGTATGGATGGTCACTGCTTCTTATAGAAAATCCTGCTAATGTAAAATCTCAGGGTGTAGGAAGTTTTATATTTTCATCTTTCTAATACAGTTTAAAAAGTAAAAGTTATGCAACAACATAGTAAACTGATGTAAAAAGTGTTTCTGTCAACATGGCTCATGTCATTTTGAAACTGCCACAACATAAACCCTTATGAAACACCTTTTTACTACTATGTAGTTATAGTATAATATCAATATTAGGGCTTGTGTCAATATGCCATAACAGTAAGAAATGGCACACTCAACCTGCATATTTGTACAGAATATGTTTTTATTCATCTTATGCAAAATATATAAAATCCTTAATACCATTTTGCACCAATCTGACCACTTAAAATTCAGTGAGTCAAACTACAGTAATAGTTTCATCAATATGAATAAACACACCACATAATCCTGTCAGAGACCTTTGTTGTTAAGACTGTGTTAAATGACAGGGAGTGGAAAAAAACTAACTTACTGACACCATCTTTTTTATACCAATGACATTAGGGCAATAGTGGTTTTGCACTGTATAATATAGTCACTTAATGTACCAGGAAGAAATCCATTATCAAAGGAGTAATTAAACATAGACGGTAATGGCTGAGTTACCTTAAAGTGCATTTCTACTTTACAAAGAGACTGCAAAAAATAGCATGATAACGTTTGCATGTTTACTGATTTCCAGATTTAGCTTGCCTTTGTGAATTCCCTTGTGAAGGATTTTTTTCTGCATTGTCCTGCTACCAGCTCATAAAACTCAAAAATTAATCAGAAAATTTTGTTTTTTTTTTTTATTTTGGTTTTGTTTGTTTGTTTGTTTCTGGGGGAGAGGGATTGTTCTGTTTCCATGATCTCAGCACTGGTAGCAATTATAGGCTAAACTATGCTGTCAACAGTTTCATATGAATGCTAATCTGCCGTTAGAAACTGCAGTAAGATAAAAGAGTGCATCAAATCCTGTTCATAGAATCACAGAATCATAGAATC
>NW_009200677.1:0-5052 GCF_000690835.1 Fulmarus glacialis
GAGCTCAGCCGTTTGACCTGGGCCGCCGAGAGGCCTCTGGCGTAGCCGAGAGCTTGTTTGTGACACCCGGTGTCCGAGGTCAATGCTTTCTTCCTGGACCTTCCCTCTTGCGCACTGTCACACGGTGTAATGCTGTTGTGCGGAGCAAGCTGACTAGATACGTGTATGCGCACTCCTACCTGTGCAGTGCTGTGGCACTTAGCAATAGCTTTTGAAAGTGCTCAGGGCACAAGAAGTTTCTTTATATGCCATGGGAGCTGCCATGGAGGAATGTGCTGAGCCCTGCCCTGCAACAACCCCACCTTGCAAACACCAGCGATTAGCTGAGATTAGTGTCTCTGTGCCTTCTGCCTTCTGTAATCGGGGTTTATAATAAGCACTTACGAGAACAGCCTGGCTATAGGGTATTGGGGAGCTGCGAAAGGAGAGTGTCAGAGCAATGCAAAGGGAAGGGGCAGTACAAAGATTTTAAACTGACACTGGGATTTGGAGACTGTAGGACAGTTTGTGTCTTAACCATTGTGTCATGGCTGAGAGGTCTTTTTCAATTATTAGGGTGGCTGCTTGTCACCTGGGTGACTTTAGACAGGTCTTTTCTGTTCTGCCCAAGTTTCACCTTTAGCTAAGGGGGGTCAGGCTTTCAGCTCCCTTTTGTGCTGTGTTGGAAGACCAATATCAAAAGAGGAATGGTTGGGTGCCCAGTGGGAGGGGGAGGATTGGTAAAGTCAGTAGGAGGGGGGTTCTGATTGACAGTATTTGGGTGGTGCAAGAGAGACAAGGCCTCATTAGAGTGATACCAGGGATGATTATCGTGGCAGCTTTGAGGGTCAATTAGCTGATACAACAACAATCACGGGTCTTTTACAATGTACTCTAAAGCCACAAGTATTTCAAGTTAATGTAGGTGAGGAATTTTTGCCTCTGTCAGCATTGTTTGCATGGTCCATCCTGATTTGAGAAGATGTGCTTTTACTTTTCACTGTTTAGCTGTGTGCTCTCCATTTCCCAGTGGTGGGGAGGGCTCTGACCTGCTGGGTTTTGCTTTGCAGACACTGTTACCTTTTAAGGACACTGTGCAGGAAACCATGGCTGGGGGAGGCTGCGGGGAAATGCTGCTTCTGTCCTGCGACCCCCTTTGGGGCTGAGATTCGTTAATACGTCAGATCTGTAATCGGATGTCTGTAGAAGGAAGAGGAGGAGGAATTGTCATGATTAATTAATTAGAGGTCCTGAGAAAAGCATGAGCTTTCTCAGAAGTCTTAGATGCTATTTTGGGACATGACAGCAGGTGGCAACCTCTCCCTAAAAATTCTCCTGTGGAAGAGTTTAATACTTGTGAATTTTTCTCAGGCAGCCACAAGAGGTTGCTAAAGAAGGGCTTTTTCCTGCTTTAAGGATCGTGAGTCCTGTCCTGGGTATAGACATGCACAGTGTATAGAAGGATCACTTCTCTAAGAGTAAGACTGAAATCAGGCTTTTTTTTTCCTTCCAAACTCAGAGCCCACTGACTTGAGGAGGAGGTGCTGCTGCATCCCTGCAGAACCTCAGCTGCAATGGAGCTGAAGTGATAGGAGGTGCTTAAGAGATTGTGTGATACTGTGATCTTTTGGCTTCTTATGCATCTCCTGTGTGCCTTCTCAAGTCTGTTGGCACTACTGCTGCTTTGTCTTGGGGACCAGGGACACAGTGTGCCTGCTCAATACCGATGATCCAGCACTTCTACAGTTGTTCTGTCGATATTGAGCCACTCTAAATGGTGCCTTGTTTGCTTTCCTGTGTCTAGCTGAGTTACCACGGGCAAGAGACTTTACCTTCACATTCTGTCCTGGCTTAGGTTTGTGAAAAGAGAACAGTAATGTTGACTTTCTTATGCAAAATGCTCTATTGACAAGAAAAGCTGGACAATTGATCAATACTGTTCTGCACATTTTTTGTGGCTTATCTTTGTTTGCGTGTTAAATGCAAATTGTGCCAGCCATGCAGTCAGTCCAGCACAGAGGGTCAGGAGTGGGAGCTTGTACCATTCACCCAGCTAAGTTTGTGACGGTTGTGCTCTTCATTGTTTCCTTACCAGTTAATTTACTAGAGGGAAGAGGTCTCTTGGCCTTTGTCTAATAACGTTTGCAAGGGAGTTGCTCTCTTAAAAGCCAAGAAGCAGTGAGGCCTGTATGTACAGCCAGCTCCTACAACTGATGGATTGTAACTGGAGGAGGAAGAGGTAAGAAAGGGAATGGTAAGGAACATACCAGCTGTCGTGCTCCCCCACGTGCTCTCCACTGTCAGTGGAGTCAGGTAGTGCCTTGTGCAGTAGGCTGTTGCTGGCAGGTTTGCCTGGCTACCCCTGGGGATATTTTCATTCCCTCCCTGCCAATGAAGGGAGGAGACCTGGACAGTGTTCCTGCACTAGTATGGGAGACACATGAGTTGGCAGAGAGAATGTGATGGAGCCCTAACGAGTACCCCGCAAAGTACATGCTGGAAGATTGGAAAGTAAGCTTTAGAGGTGTGTTATGGTGATGAGTAGGAGATGACCTTTCCACTTCTGTTCCTAGGCTGCATGAGGAAATAGTTGCGCTTATTTTATTGTACAAGAGTTCTGTTCAGATTCCTCTGGGCCTCAGCTAAGTTGCGGTAAGGTTAATGTGAGAATAGCAATAGGCAGTTTGAGCTTTGGGAAATACTGCTGCAGACTAATGCTAAAAAGCATTAAATAAATTCTAATTGAACAGCATATCCTTATAGCGCATGGGGGAGAGAGAGGATGTCCTTATCTTCTGACTGGTGGTGGAGAAGAAACCCTAAAAAGGGTGTGGAGTTATTAGCCAGGAGGTCCAAGCCCAAGAAGTAAAGCTGGCCAGATTTCCCCTTGTGTGGGCCTCAGGAGGCCATAGCTTCATGTAAGCCACAAGATGACAGAAGGCTTTTTCAAAACGGGGTGTTTTGGTTTTTTTTTTCTGATGGTTTGACCAGTCAGCGGGCTCGCAACAGCAAGCTACCTTTATGAACTTGGTTACGAATAAACATCCATACTCTGGCCTGAGTAAGGCCAAACTCTGAAGCACTGACACTTGTAGCCCTGCATCTGAACAGAGGGCTTCGTGATGCAGACTGTAGTTTAACTGTCAGCCCGGCTAACACAGTGTCAAATGACCGGGAGAGGTTAATCACAGCGAGCTGGCAAGATGCAGAGTGTTTTGCTGTGCTGCCTGCTGACAGTTT
This sequence comes from Fulmarus glacialis, assembly GCF_000690835.1. Lineage (NCBI taxonomy): Eukaryota > Metazoa > Chordata > Aves > Procellariiformes > Procellariidae > Fulmarus > Fulmarus glacialis. The sequence continues at coordinate 3,220 of NW_009200677.1, forward strand.
TACTTTATTCAGCATGATATCATCTTAGCACGTAGTTAGCAGCTCTGTTCATCTAGAGTTAAAAGACTGCATTGCAGCCAAGCTCAAAAGGTTTAGGAACTGTTCGTGAGAGTGACCCAGCTAGCTTATGAATGATATGTCCACACGTCATTTATGTTGCTGACATGCCTAGAAGGCCTGGGCATAGTCTGGGATGGAGAGGTGCTGGGTGCTTTCTCCTCAGCAAGAATCCTATGTGGAACAATAATTTGTATTTATATTCAGTTTTGCAGCCTCCTGGCTGCCTGCTGTTGATGTTTGACTTTCAATTATCCTGCAACATTATTGCCCAACTAATCTCTCTCCGGTGACATGGGGAAGTTGTGTTCCCATTTTACAGGTGTCAGTTGATCTATCCAGAGTAGATAAAAAGAATCATTGTCAGAGCTGAGATTGAAACCCAGTAGTTACTTCTGGATCGCTTCTTCTCACCTTCTCCTATCATTTACAAACTCAAGCAGAAAATCAAATGATTTTTTCCTTTCGCTTCTCAGAGGAGCGAGAACAAAGTACATTAACTGAATTGGCACATGATAGCATTGCACTTTGTTTTCTGTTGCCACGTCACTTTTCTGCTTGAAATTTAGCCTGCCCTGAGATTCCTTCTGCTCCCTTTTTGCCTATGTATATTCTGACATCAGCTTGTTCAGAGAGAGCAACTACTGCTTTGCAAATATATTTGTTTAAATTAATTTCTGCAGCTGATTAAAACCAGCCTGGACTGAAGTCTTGAGTATGTTGTCTAATTTAGATCCCCTTCCTTTTTCTGAAACTCTCCTATAATTGGGGTATATTGCTCTATATGAAAGAAAATCTGGGGTCAGCAGCTGGGATTGGTTTTTTTTTTTTAATGAATTCTAAAATATCCTAATTCGTTCCAGTAAAACTGTATTCACTACCTCAGGAAGTAGCAAGCAACTTTTCTCTACTGAGAGCAATTTGTTCTTGTGGCATCTTGGTAAGAGGGATATTTTTTTACTGGTGTGATTACTTTCGTGTTGACTTTATGTGGTTATTCTAACCACTGTGTGAAATTTCTTCCAGGGTGTAGAAAATGAAGCTAAAGGAAATTGAGCGAACAGCTGTCCAGGCATGGAGTCCAGCAAACAACCACCCCATTTACCTAGCAACAGGTAAAGTTCTTCACAATTCGTATTAAAGTATGAGTCACAGAGAGATTTTATGTAGAGTTGTATTGGTTTTAACTTTCAACAATTCCCACCTTAATAATCTCTGGAAAACTTACAAGCAATATACCGAAAACATTACAGCCTTTATTTTTTTTTAAAGTGACTGGTAGAGGATTACTTTTATGCCCAACTTTGACATCTTAAAGGCCAGTGATTTTTCCAAGGGTGAATATGTGGCTTTTTTGATCTAACTTCTAATTAAGTCTGTATGAACTCCAACACGTGCTTGCTATGAAAAAGAAAACAAAATAAGGTTACATACTTGGTATGTCTGTGGGAAAAAAAAAGTTCATTCTAGTCATGTTCATTTAAGCTCACTTTTACTTTTGTTGGTCTTCAGCTGTTATCACGTGGCTTGACAATCAAATATAGAAACCTCTTCTCCCTAAAGTTGCCTGTTTCAGTTAACATTCAGTTTTCAATATTTCTGCAAAACTTTAAATTTGCATTTTGTTGATATTACTCATTATTCACTATTGTTATAGTAGTTTTATTTCCTGAAGCACAAAGTCAGCCTGTTCACTGAGTTGGCAGTAGGTGAGTTTCGTGTCTGTGTGGAACTGACAGCTTGGGTTCTTGTATTGGGTTTGTGTAGCAAGGTTTT
>NW_009200678.1:0-15677 GCF_000690835.1 Fulmarus glacialis
TTAATGATTCTGTGATTCTGTGATTCTAGGTCCAGCCTGAGCTCTCAGAGAAATGGCAATCTTATTGGAAAAATGGCTTGTGATGGTGTAATCAAAGGCTGTCACTAAGCCCGTGGATTAGAGGTCAGAGCTGAGCATAAACCCTAAAATTCACTAACTCCCGAGCTCTTAGTTTTGCAAACTTGCTGTTTTAATATAATTTTATGTGCTAACTACATAAAATTAGCAATTTGAATTCTGGAGGAAAATGGATTAGGAGTAAAGTTTTTAAACCAGAGGCAGAATGAATTGATATTTGAAAACTTGTAAATAACCAAATTTGTATAAGAAGGTGGAGAGGTTTTACTTTTAGTCTACATGTGAACTCTTGTAATAATACAGAGCAAAGATTTTCTCAGTGACATTTTAGCTCAGGATTCCATAGCTTTGATCATAAGGGATGTACATCTCTAGTCTTTGATTTTTCTTTAACGAGCTATAAGAGTAGTAATCCTTCCTCTTATATAAAATACAATTTCATATATAGTACTTTTATAATCAGAATATGTAAGTGCATAGATCTTACTTTTAATGAACCCAGTGCATTGTAATCTAAAATCTGATGTCATTAGTTTGTACCATGGACATATTTCTCAACAACACGTGTAAATCCTGTCAGTATTGAAATTGAATTCAGTCAAGAGTTATAGGTGAAATTTAATTAGATATTGTGATGTGCTGTATATGGCCTAAGTTCTTAATTCAGATGTTTACAGAGCTTTTGCAAATGAAGTGGCATTCTCTGTTGCTGGGTTGTCTTGCTGTCCATTTGCTCAGGAAGCACTACAGACTTGTTCTGAAATAACCACAAAGAGGGTGCACTGCTCCGCAGGGTGAGGGCGAATGGCTGAAGGTGAAGGGCAGCAACCCTGTGTATCAGTATGTCGCTGCCAGCGCCCCGCGGTGCCTGGGGAGGTGGCAGGGAACCGCAGCAGGGGAAGGGAGTGGTGGGAAGCACAGCCGAGGACGGGGGCCCGCTTGAAATGCTTTGCTGCTCAGAGGCTTTTGGAATGCTAGCTTTGAGTTTTCCCCTTTTTGGGGCATGTTCTTTACATGCCTGCTTGTTCCGCTTCAGTAATAAATGTCACTGTTCTGTTAATGTGGGGAAATTCAGATCACCTTTCCTTCCCTGGCCTAATGGCTGGATTTGGCTGGGCCTCTTGTGTGCAACTCCTAATCTTGTGAAGTGGGGGCTTCCTCTTTGCAGGTCCTTGCAGGAACCAGGTCAGTACAGTCCCAGTGAGCGTTGTTAGAGAACAAAACCATGCTTCCCATTGCTGCAGGAGCAGCACAAAGCCCATTTCTTCTCCTGGGTTTTCTATTGTCTTTTGCAAAGCTGATCACTGAGTCTGCAGCTCCCTGTTAGTGATTGTTCTTAATTACCTCACCGGCCAACTGATTCTTTCTGAATGGTTCTTCTGCCCCATTCCAATAGTGGTAATGACCCCATAGCCATTGTTTAAGGGGAACTTTTCGTACTGTTTAGCTCTTCTACCTTTCTGGCTATTCTCTTCCACCCCACCACCCACATTTATTCTCCCTCCTGCCCTGGCTTTATTTATAACAGGGAGGGCAAGGCACCTTCCTCTCCCTCCATCCCCTAGTATCTTCTCTGTTATCGGTTGTTTTCTAAACTAAAAATCCCTTTCAAGAAGAAGTGTGCATGTAGGTTCACACTTGCACCTGGGGTACACTTTTCTTTAAACTATAACGGAAACAAGCCTACTTAGGTACTATTGTTCATCGAAAGTAAAGCAAAGAGCCTATGACTACTGGAGTGAATTCAAACGTGTCTCCTATGCAGTTCCCTTCCCAGCATTCATTCAAAATTTTCAAAGTGATTCAGCCCTGCCTTGTCAGAGACAAAGCAGTCCTGTTGGTACTTGGCCACGTTCTTGTCTCCTCAGCCATCCCAAAGAGATGGTACCAGTTTCTCTCGGAAGCTTCTGGAGCTGTTTTTGGTGACTGTCATTACCATTTACCTCGCTGTTCCTTCCTGGATCCTGTCTGGGTCGGCACCTTGCTCCCTCTTTGCCAGTGTTTCTTTGTAGCAAGGCTCCCTCCCCTCCTAATCCCCAAAGATTTTGAAGTAAACAGCTCTTTTTTTGGTTACGTTTGCTCTGTTACTGAACTAAAGCTTCCCCTGTGTGAGCTCTGCTGGGCCAGCCAGCTCAGCAGCAAGTGCAAGGCACAGGGATTTCATGTTGTTTCACACTGATGTCTCTTTTACAGGAGTTATTCAGCGCTGCACCGCTGTGAAGTACCACTACACCTCCAGCTCTCTGCCTCGCAACTTACCCATCAACATCACGAACACCATCCGGCAGGATGAGTGGCATGCGCTCCGTAAGTAACCCAAAGCAGCGTACAAGACTGTTTGGATTTCTTAAGGCCTTAAAGCAATGCCAAGTGAGGGCTCTGAATCAGCTAGCTGTCATTGGGCTCTAAGCATAAATATGTATTTGTTAGTGAGAAGGGGCAAGCAGCTGACTGTAATTGGAAGGGAACATGGGATTTGGAGGGGCTTAAGCAGTGAATTCAGGAATTCAGGCATGTGTGTACTGTGTTGCAAGGTGTAATCATATTCTGTATCTGGGGACAGACAATTCCTAGCTGGCTTACAGCAAAGGTGCTGCATCACCGTATAATCTGTATAGAGCTTGTTGCATTTTTCTGTGTGCACACCAGGTGCAGCTCCCTGGCAACCAGCTCTTTTAAGGAACATCTCAGTTTGTCTTTGCAACCTCCTGTTACCAGCTCCTGGCCCACAAGCTGCCTCATGCCCAAGTCCGTCCCACACAGATGACTGACCTTAGCCTGTGACTGAGAATGATTTAATAGTTTTCTTCTGCTCCTGCTTCTCTCTATGTTTGTTTTCTAGCTCTATTGTCTCACATAATTCTGCCTAGACCCTGTCATGTGAGCCTCAGTGCTGAGAAAATCCAGCTAGAGACTGAACTAGGAAGAGACAAGAACAGCACTCGTATTATGGATGACAAAGTGCTGTTCATATCACTGGTGCCCGAGCTTTTTTTTTTTCAAGCTCGTTACTGGAGTTATTCCTATTATGCTGTATTGAACTGCTGTCTGCTTCTGTCCTCCCACTATTCCTCTTTTCAGTTCACACTGCCTTCCATGTGCTAGTCCTTTACTTCTCTTCAGTGTCCCCTCTCACTTTTATTTCTATTTTCAGCAGATACTCACCCAACAAACTCCATCCCAAAAAAACCCACACCACCAAAAAAAAAAAAAAAAAGCCATTGCAGTACTAACATTTACAAATCGTTGCCGAATTCATAATGCACCCCTTCTGTCCCATGTTGGGGAGTATTTGGCCAGTATTCCTCTTGATCAGGACAGAAATACTCCTTAGTTGTGCAGTGCCCAGCAGAAGAGAGTCAAGTTAGTCAGATTCCCTTAGTTTCAGTGTAGTGAGCAAACTTTCTATCTCAAGCTACAGGAAGAGGGGTCCATGGGTGAAGTATAAACCTTGGAACCAGCAAATCTAAATCTGTCTGGACTCTCTGCTGGCTGTCCTGTCTGGGTGCCGCCATGTTCATGTCCTCTTTCTCGCTTTTCTCCTTTCTCTTTCCTCAGATCTGCGGAGGATGACGGCTGGCTTCATTGGCATGGCGGTCTCCATCATCCTGTTTGGGTGGATCATTGGTGTGTTGGGCTGCTGCAAACAGCAGGAGCTCATGCAGTACGTGGCTGGGCTGCTCTTCCTAATGGGAGGTGAGAGCCTTTCGCTTCTACTCCCGAAGTCACCACAGTCACTATTGCTGGCTAAGGACGTGCTCTTAAAAGTAAAGTCAGCCCACAGCAAACACATGAAGCGCTTAGTGCAGCAAATCATCAGCACAGCACAGAGTTACCACTTCCAGCACTGGGCAGGACTTGTGCTTGCATGGGTATTTGCATGTTGCCGAGTAGACCCCGCTGTATGTACACGCGCCTTCTGCTCTGGAGAGGTGGTGTGTAGCACAGTCCTCTTGCCTGCTCTGAGTGTGTGGAGCCTGCGGCTCCTGTCAGACAGCTCAGCTCAGTTTTCCCTAGGGAATCTTAACAAAGAAAAAGAAATCAATGTAGAGCACCTTTCTGCTGCGCAAAGATGCTCACATCTTTGGGTAACGGTGATGTCCGAACCCAGCCAAACCTGGAGAACATTGGCCCAGTGGGAAGGACATGAGCTCAGTGCTTGCCAGGGGTGTTAACATCTGTTCCTCCTGGCTGGGAGCAGACTTTCTGCATGGGCAAAGGTTTTTCTGAACTTTGATTGTTCAGTTAAAAAATGTGCAGTGTTTCATCTTTATTTGAAAGGGGCATAGTAGCATCAAAAGGGTGAGCTAGTGAGATGCTGCAAGGATGGGGGACTCTTAAATTGCAAGCAGTAAATAGGCAACTTTCAAGTATGAAAAAAATGAGGCTCTACTGAAAAGCCAGAGCTGCTACCCTAGAGGCCAATGTCAGCATCTGCAATGGCTGCAAGCAAGGAACTTGGTGATTTAACAGCAGAGGTGTGATACTGGTTTGGTGCCACTTCTTTTGGGGGGAGGGTGTGTATGTGTGTGTGAGACTCTTCCTTTGCCATAAGCGAGCCTTCTCAAGGGCTGTTATTGGACAGCTGCACAGAAAAAACCACCCTGCTGACATGGCGTGATGCTGGAAAGGCTGGAAGTTAGGCTTGTGCTGTCCTTGATCATCTTATGTGCTGCTTAACCGCAGTTTCCATTGGGAACATTCTCATTTCTTTATTGCACAGCAGTGAGAGAGTAAAGTCTTGTAAGTGGAACAGGTAGTATTTAGACACAGCTCCAGAGCTTGAGAGAATAAAATTATCACCTCAACCTTGAGTCTAGTGTACTAGTGTATATTAGACATACCAGAGTGCCTTGCATTCTAAGTTTCTTCTGCTTTTTTGCTCCTCTATGTAGGTACTTAGTGAATGTGTAGCTGTTGACAAAAACCTGGGCACCTTCTCTGGGCTGAGGCTAGAGCTGGCAGGAGTCTGTATGTTCCTAGCAGAAACCAAGCAGTGCTGCACTTTGCAGCTCTGCGCTTCATTTGTTTACCTTGCATAGGAGAGACTGCCCAAGTACTGTCCGGAACCTGATGACATTAGTCATTGGAAATAGTCTCAGGAGAACCGAAGCATGAGTTTGAAATAGCAACAGAGGGAGCTAAGGCAATATTGGTTACTTGTGAAGAAATGAGGTATCCTGTAGTTCTACATATTTTGCCTTTCTTTTTTTTAACCTGCCTTGTAAGAAGAGTGACTGGTAGGACTACAAAAAAAAAAACCCAACAAAAAAAAACAAACAACAAACCAACAAAGGGTAATTCTTGATTTTGAGAATTCATGACTTTGAAAAGGGAAAAAAACCCAGAGCATAATTAACCTGTCTGAGGGCAGTGTAGAACCCTCTTGCTTTTCTCCTGCAGGTACATGCTGTATCATCTCACTCTGCACATGCGTAGCTGGGATCAATTTTGAGTTATCCCGCTATCCTCGCTACGTCTATGGGCTGCCAGAGGACATCAGTCATGGCTATGGCTGGTCCATGTTCTGTGCCTGGGGGGGCCTGGGCCTCACCCTGCTGGCTGGGTTCCTCTGCACATTGGCCCCGTCGCTCAACACTTCTCGGGCGTCCGTACAAAAACCCAGACAAGAAAATGGGGCCGTGTGACCTCGGAGGGAGTGAGGAGAGACTCTGGAAAGCGCAGCCTGGGCAGAGCTGTGGGTTAACAACAGGACGAGGTGGCATGTCAGCGTGCGGAGAACAGTGCCATAGCTGTGCAAATTCCAGCCCGTGGGATGCTGCTACAGCCTCCAGTCGTGGACACGGACATTGCAAGTAACTCCAGGTTTGAATTATTGCCGATTTGCTCATTGATGGTTTAAGGGGAACAGTTCTTTTGATTTGTTTTTCTTCTGTTTACAGGGGATTAAGTCCAAGGCTGTGTCTTTTTTTGTGCTGTTTTTTGAACTGTACCTCCATGGTCCTGTTATTGTCCAGTTGTAAGGGATGTTTACGCACCAACTCTATTGCTGCAGGTCTGTGTAATTCAGACCCAAATTAGGGCAAGGAGCTACGTGAAGTTGGCTTGAACACTTTTGCAACAGGCGTGTCTAGTGTTGGCTCAGGCCATCATTTCCCAAAAGAACCTTGATCTAAGCCGAGGTTTAGGCCAAAGAATTAGCCCATTTTTGGTATTAATTCATGCAAATCAGAAATCTGTGCTATTCCATGCTGTAGTATCAGCTATTTACACACTACTAAAGCTGTTTCCAAAAGGAGCCGGCTGTAACTGAGCAGCAAGGCTCTCAGAAAACTCTTACTGGCTTTAGGAAAGGAGGGGAAAGTTTTCCTCAGCTTCTTACACAGGTAAGGTTACGCAATTGGCTAATTAACACACTCTTGTTTTAATGGGGAGATGTATGCAACGTGCAGCTTATAACTATTCCACTAGAGGCCAGGGTATATTTCTGAAAGTATGTCATAGTTTGAGCTGCTGGGATCAACTTTCACCCCCCAACTAACTTGTGGGTGCAACTCCTGTTCTGTGAAAGGAGATGAGTAATTCTCCCCGAGCTCAAATAGCAGTACTGCTAAAATAGCAGAAGATGTACAGCCCCCTCTAATATTAACGTCCAAAGGAACCGCAATGTATTTTCCTCAGGAACGCGTGGCTTCTGCTCACTTCACCACTCACCCCTTTCTAACGTCAAATGACCCCTGAGCACAGCGTGTCAAGAACACGCATGCTCCGCTGGAACAAGCTCCCTCTCCAAAACAAGCAGTAAGGACCTTGGAACCAGTGCAAGTACTAGGGCTAACTCAGGAACATCAGCCAAAGTACTTTGGGGTGCATTTTTCTTTCATTCATCTATTCTTTCTTCCCTCACATCCCCGCCCCTCTCCCAAGCGTCCAAAAACTGCACAGGTAAAGATGAGATGGCCAGCATTTGGAGATGTTTACATTGTATTTAAAATACGATACAGTGGCATGTAAGATACTTAATGCTAAAGTCAGTGTATTTATGAAAAGTGTAATTTTTAAATGGAAGTTGTAATTCTCAACTGGCATTAAAAGTACTGAAAGACTTGCTCAGTGGATGAAACTTTGAATTCTTTCTGACTAATGACCAGACTAATTCACCAGAGAGCTCACATACATATCATCAATAGGGTTAAAGCTTCCAGAGTTAAGTTAAAATGACAAAGTTAAAACATCATTCATGTGTGAATCGCGTTCGCTTCTCCCTTGCCAAATGAGTGTTAGTTCAGAAGCTTCAAAGACTCTAACAAAGCTGTACAGTCTGTTCACTGGCTGCACAGGTAAAAACAGGGGGTGCTGCGTGAGCTGCAGATCATCAATTTCAAAGTACACTTACTGCAGTATAACCTGTTGGTCCTCATCCAGAAGTAGCAGAGCAGGATTTAATCCAGTTCTAGCAGGAGGAGGCTCCAAAGGCAGCATGATGGGCACTGTGGACAGGAGGTTCTCACCTTCCCTTTTGCAGGTGTAGAACCACCGAGAAAGGGCAACAGCCCCAACACATCACGGATTTGTTTTTAGAGGGAAAAAATGCTTTATTTTTTCCAGACAGAAAGTAAGTGGTACAGTCCAGTCTAGTCCTGTCCTGTGCCAAGGCCACAACCTTAACTGGGCAGAGATCAGGCATAGTACTGCAGATTGGCTTTTTTCTTTGCTTGAACCTCCAGGATTCCTTCCATGTAGTCCTCGTGGGTGAGCTCTGTAGCTCCACGGCGGAGGGCAATCATCCCCTGCCCAACGAGACAGTATTTAGAGAGGGCATGTGAGCACCGCACCAGTTCAAAGTAATTACTCCATGCTAGCTTTCACATCTCCCTCCCGTCAGTGCTGGCTGATGTAGAGCAATACTTACCGCTTCAACGCACACAGCCTTGCACTGGGCTCCATTGAAATCATCTGTGCAGCGAGCCAGTTCCTCATAGTTCACATCAGGGCTGATATGAGCAGGAGGGGGGGGAAAAAACATCTGAGAACATGGACCAAATAGGAAAACCAAGGCATGGAGCTTCCTTAAAACCCAACAGTGAGCTCTCAACAAAAGACAGCACCTACCACAACACAGCCCTGAGGTACCACGAGTGACAAACATAGCCCCAGAAGGCCACGCCTCTTCCATACCTGACATTCATTTTGCGTGAATGGATCTGCATAATTCTGGCTCTGGCCTCCTCATTAGGCATCGGGAACTCAATCTTGCGATCTAATCGTCCAGAGCGGAGCAAAGCTGGGTCCAAGATATCAACCCGGTTGGTTGCAGCAATCACCTAAGTAGAAGTAGGGTCATCAGTCTGAGGCACCTGGAGGATAGGCCTCTTCTCCCCAGGGATCCACCAAGCTTCTTCCCTGGACATTGTTTTCCATCCCCTGCTAGAGCGCCCTGGACCTCAGTAGCACTCCCTGCTAGATCCCAACCTTGACTTGTGTGTTGGGCTGGAAACCATCAAGTTGATTAAGCAGCTCCAGCATGGTCCTCTGCACCTCCCGATCACCAGCCTTCTCACTATCAAACCTGAGGAGGAAACAAGGGTAAAACTGTAAGTGTGAACCTGACCACCCTGCCCCTATGTTTTTAATCACGTAAAAAGACAGCATGACTGCAGTTCAGACTCCTTGGCCAAGGTCTTCCAAATTCCTCTCTGAGACTACAGAAGTCCTACCGTGATGAGGGCTGCGACCAGAATAACTGTCAGCAGCAGCAAAGTCTTACTATGTCCTTAGAGCTGAATGGGGCTAATGTTGTCCAGGCCCAAGTAGTAAATGAAGGTAAACATCTCCATGTGCCTGATGCAGTTATCAGAAAACAGTTTCTTACAGCAGGAGACGATCAGATAGATCCCGAGTCTCATGAACTTCGCTCATGAGCCCAAGGGCTGTGACACCTGCTATCCACGATTGGCTTTATGCTCTGTTTCTGAATAGGCCATGCTTTAAGCTAGGCTTCCCTCACATACACAGGCAAAGGGGGCTGCTAGGCAGCTCCCGAGAGCTTTGCAACATGGCCTACACCTCACCTTTTAGTGCCAATGGCATCCAGTTCGTCAATAAAGATGATGGAAGGAGCTTTCTCCTTGGCTAGAGCGAAAGCATCGCGTACCAGCTTAGCTCCATCGCCAATGAACATCTGCACAAGTTGTGGACCTGCAAGCTTCAGGAACGTAGCCTGGGAAGTGAAAGAGAATCCTATGCCTCGTTTCTCAATAGGGTCAGTTCTGAGTACTACAAGAAGCCCTTAATTAAAACAAGGAAGCAAGCAAGCAGACAAGAAAATCCCAGCCTTTGTAACACCAGTTTGCATGTATGACCCTTCTCCCCTTGGAGGTGTTACTTTTTCAGGTACTGTTCTACAGCCGCACACGCTTTCAAAGGTTCCTTTTACCTTGGTCTGTGCAGCACATGCTCGAGCTAAAAGCGTCTTCCCTGTTCCTGGAGGCCCATACATAAGGACTCCTTTGGGCGGCTGTATACCCAAGTTTTCAAATTTCTCCTTATGATTCATTGGCAGGACAATGGCCTCCACGAGCTACAGCAGAAGAAAAACATTAATACATAAACCCGTTCTACTCCACAGATTCAGGCTGCCTGCTTACAGCTCAAGTTCAAAGACTGACCAGAAACTGTCAGAGCAGAAACTAAACATAAAGTATCACCTCTTGGATTTGTTTATCCAGCCCACCAATGTCACTGTACTGCTCTGTGGGTCTCTCATCCACCTCCATGGCTTTCACCCGTGAATCATATTCAGTAGGTAGAGTCTCCAGGATCAAGTAAGAGTCTTTGTTCACCCCCTGTAAACACAAGTCCTTTGCTTTTAACAGGCCCTTCAGATAGCAATTAGTAAACATGCAAGCAAAGATGATTAACTAGACCTCAAGGACGCAGGACCAGCTTTGGCACTGGCACTCATCAAATCATCACTGCTTGGCGCAGTGGACAACGCCACAGCTAACCTAGCACATTTTAAAAAGAAGGGGCCCAATTTACTTACGGTACAAAATACTGGTTTTAGAAAGCTTATTAGGGAATACCTAAATTTTCAGCACCTAACTGTATGTATAAAGACCCCCCCGCAAAGACTTTTCTGTACTACAGATACGACTGAATCCATAATATCTTTTTATTAAAATTTTAGTACAGAAATGGTCTTGGAGAAATCTGGACAGATTTATCTCCTTTCTAAAGGGCAAGACATATGCAATTTTCTGGCCAACATTGTATCTAAAAGTCACAACAGCATCACTCACCACTAGGTCTCCAGGCTTCAACTTCTCAGCATCAACCAACCCAATAACAGGCAGGAAATATGTCTGTAGGAAAGGAATCAAAGTAAGCAACACCAGCCGTACTAGGATAAGGTCCTTTTCGGCACTCTTCACACCTAGCTGGGCACATGGGTCTTACCTGGCGCGTAGACGTCTTGATCACAGCACACTTGCCCTTTCTCTGGGAATCCAGGTCAATGTTTGCTCCATCCTCCTCCTGGTCATTGGGGTCAACATCCAGCAGCTGAAAACCAGAGTGAGAGTTTTCATGACAATGTAACCAGGCTAGCAGGATGACCCCAGGATTAACACTTCTAAATTACACGCACTAGGAGAAATAAAACTTCCCATCACCCATCAGCAGTAGAATCCTGAAAGCATTAAAGCCCTCCTATAAAAAATTTATTTTTTCCTTTCCTCATAAAGCAGCACACAACAGCGCATAGAAAGACGCTATAAAGTCCAGAACAAAGTAGTGTTTGGCACCGATTTCTCCTCCCATTACAGCAGCTCACATTAAGCCTTAAGTTCGTTAAGTTCTAAAACACTAGTACAAGCCAACCGCCTTTCTTAAAAATAGAAAACTGTCAGCATTTTTTAGCAATTAGCAAAATTACTGAATTACAAAAAGAAGTGATGTAGTAACAGAGCCACCGCTTTTCATTCACTGTCGCAGAAGTTTCAGAAAGCACGCACCAAATTTCACACGCCCAAGTCTACACTAAGCGAGGCTGTGTCACCCTCTGATGGCTGTTAACATACAGGTGAACACCTGTAGCCAACACCTAAGGAACGACCCAGACAAGAAGCGGACAAGCGATGTGCACTTCCAAAACCCGAAAGTCCTGGCTCCAGGAGATCAGCAGTTTGAGAATATGCCGTGTCTCAAATTACTGATGACCTCCCCTGCCCTTCTCCCTCCTGATACATACTGCGCACACTTCTCACGTTGCTGCAGGAGGGCGCACCGCTCTCACCTCAATAACGTTAGAGACAAGGTACGGCAGGGTTTTGTTCACTTTGATCTTCTCACTGTTCTCTTTGATCTTGTCTTTCATGGCCTGAAGCTCATGGGTCACTCTCAGTACTTCACTCTTCATGATCTGGAATCAGGATGCAGAAGAAAGAGATAAGAGTAATATCAGAAGACTAAGGCAAAATAAAATTCATACATTATTCTAAAAGTAAAACCACTATAAAAACATAAGTGAGGAAACAGCGGGTGTAAAGTGAAACATAGTATCAAAAGAGGAAAAGCCAGCAAATGAGCCAAAATTGGTAAGGAATCAAGGCTATGCAGTCCATTCTGGTCTCCAACTAATCAATATCCCTAAATATTTTCTTCCCAGTGTCACTGGATAACCTTAGCCTGATCAATGCATCAGTGTACAGGGTTGCAATATAACCTAGAGAAGGTTATGTCCTGGATAAGGCAACTGTGTGGTTTTCCTTTTTAATGTATACGGATACACAGGTAACTAGATAAATGGACACGTGCGTATCTGTATGCATCCATGTACTGACACCCATTTTAAAGTTATGTTTTGCTAGATTTAAAGAAGAATTGCGTGCTTGAACACTGAAGCGATGATATGCAATGGCATAGAACAAACAGCCAGAAAAACCCTAAACTGAAAGTATCACCGTAGAGACGCAAAGTAACCTGAAAATATGAACAGGGAATGGCAGAATTGAGGCTTGTGTCTACTGAGAGCAGTGGGACCAGCAGCACCTTTGCAAAGAGATGTACCACCGCAGCTTCCAGTGGAACAAAGAGAAACAGGTGCCATTTTTATAAAGCTGTTATGTTTGACAAGACCCCACGTATCGAGATCTACATACGAGAAACAAACATATCTGCTGCCTCTGCAGGGGAAAACCACTTTTTGTTCTCCTTAAAAGTAAAACATTCAACACTGGAGTACTATCCAGTACTTGCTCCCCACAAAGATAGCCAGGTCCTTCGAAAAACAACGGAACGTGGGCTCATAGGACAACTCAGCTTGAGAGGGACCTCAGGGGGTCTCTAGTTCAACCTCCTGCTCAAAGCAGGGTCAGCCATGGGCTCTCACCAGGTTGCTCAGGGCTTTGCCCAACTGAATCCTGGAAACTTCCAAGGACGGAGACTGTACAATTTCTCTGGAACAACCCGTACCAGTGTCTGACTGCCCTCACAGTGACAAGGTCATCTTCATACCCCTGTGGAATCTCTCATTTTTTCAATTTATGACCAGTAATTTATGGTTTGAATTAACCTTGGCCTAGGCTTCGATAAGATAAAAAACCAAACATATATTAGTAGCACGACAGAAAGCTCAAATTCCTACACCTTTAAATAATTTTAACTTCTCTGAGGCTTTTACTTCTGCTGTGGTCAACAGTTCAATGTCTGGATGCAGATCAGTGACAAGTGGTGTCCCTCAGGGGTCCGTACTGGGACCAGTACTGTTTAATATCTTCATCAATGACATAGTGGGATCGAGTGCACGCTCAGCAAGTTTGCAGATGACACCAAGCTGAGTGGTGCGGTCGACACGCCTGAGGGACGGGATGCCATCCAGAGGGACCGGGACAAGCTCGAGAAGTGGAGCCGTGTGAACCTCATGAGGTTCAACAAGGCCAAGTAAAAGGTCCTGCCCCTGGGTCGGGGCAACCCCCAGTAGCAACACAGGCTGGGGATGAAGGGATTGAGAGCAGCCCTGCTGAGAACGACTTGGGGGTACTGGTGGATGGGAAGCTGGACGTGAACCGGCAATGTGCGCTCGCAGCCCTGAAGACCAACCATATCCTGGGCTGCATCAAAAGCAGCGTGGCCAGCAGGTCGAGGGAGGTGATTCTGGCCCTCTGCTCTGGTGAGACCCCACCTGCAGTACTGCGTCCAGCTCTGGAACCCTCAGCACAGGAAAGACATGGACCTGTTGGAGCGGGTCCAGAGGAGGCCACGAAAATGATCACGGGGATGGAATGCCTCTGCTATGAGGAAAGGCTGAGAGAGTTGGGGTTATTCAGCCTGGAGAAGAGAAGGCTTTGGGGAGACCTTATTGCAGCCTTTCAGTACTTAAAGGGGGCTTATAAGAAAGATGGGGATGGGCTTTTTAGCAGGGCCTGTTGCGCCAGGACAAGGGGGAATGTTTTTAAACTAAAAGAGGGTAGATTTAGACTAGATATAAAGAAGACTTTTTTTTACCGTGAGGGTGGTGAAACACTGGCATAGGTTGCCCAGAGAGGTGGTAGATGCCCCATCCCTGGGAACATTCAAGGTCAGGTTGGACGGGGCTCTGAGCAACCTGATCTAGTTGAAGAT
Source organism: Fulmarus glacialis (assembly GCF_000690835.1). NCBI lineage: Eukaryota > Metazoa > Chordata > Aves > Procellariiformes > Procellariidae > Fulmarus > Fulmarus glacialis. The sequence goes on from NW_009200678.1 coordinate 13,663, forward strand.
GTCCCTGCCCACAGCAGGGGGTTTGGACTAGATGACCTTTAAAGGTCCCTTCCAACCCAAACTATTCTATGATTCTGTGATTCTACTAACTGTAAGGGAAAACACATATAAGAAAAGAAGTTCTGTACTCACCATCCAACAGTAAGTACGTTTATACCCAAGGCGCACAATACAGGTGTTTCTCAGTGCTGTCTGGCTGACGCCCATATGTGTTTTCCTCCCTTTCCTGTTTAGTCCCACAGTTTTGAAAACACGCAGTCCGTGATGCCCACTGAAGGGAGTGTAGCACCAAATGGTTTCAGGAAAACTGGCTACACCTGAATTGGTCTCCGTGATTCTGATTAACAGGGAAATCCACTCTTCTCTAAAAAACTGTCTTTTTAAAACTCTTGATGCCTAAGCGTAATACTGTGCTGTAACACACACTTATTCACCGGACAGAACTACTACAGGAGCCAATACAGAATGTGTTACATAAAAATGCAAAAAATTTAGCAATTTGATTCAATAAACACAGTCTGGGAAACATTCAAGGAAAACTGCATGAAGGGAGGATGCCAATAAACATTTCTGCCACCTCAGTTATGATGCTTTTACTATAAAATAGAGAAGGCTGCTTTTACTCCTTACTATATTCTGCAATTTAAAAATAAGACACACATTTATCTTTGCTGTCTTTAAAGAATAAGAAAGTACGTTAGTAAGTCAGAATTACTTGTGGAGCCTGAAGCAGTAGGATGAAGTTGCTCTGTAGAATTTATGAAATAATTTATCTCAATATTGCTAACATATCAAGCAGTAGAGACAAACTTATACTAAAGTTACAAGTGCTCTATTATGTGAAATGGGTCTATCTTAGGACAGGTCTACCCAGGTCTGTCCTATTTAACATCTTCATGAATACCTAGACAAGGGGATGGAGCGCACTCTCCTCATGTTTGCAAATGACATCAAATTGGGCGGCACAGTCTCTGTGCTCAAGGGCAGGGCTGGCACTCAGAGGGACCTTGGGAGACTGGAGGAAATGGCATACAGAAACCTTACAAAATTAAAGGACAAATGCAAAGCCCCGCACCTGGGAAGGAAGAGCACCTTGCAACGACACAGGCTGGCGACCGGCTGGCTGGGGAGCAGCTCTACGGAAAGGGCGTCTCCGTGGACAATAAACTGAACGTGAGCCAGCAATGTGCCCTGACAGCAAGGGTGGCAAACAGCATCCTGAGCTGTGCTAACAGGAGTGTAGCCAGTAGATGGAGGAAAGTGATCAGCCCCCTTTACTCAACACTTGTTAGATCCTATCTAGAGCACTCTATCCAGTTTTGCGCCTCCCCATACAGCAAAGACATTGATAAACTGGACTGAGTTCAGCACCAGGCCACCAAGATGGCCAGGGGGCTGGAGCACAGGCCCTGAGGAAAGTGGGCTTGTTCAGCTGAAGAAGAGAACTACTGGGGAAGGTATCAAGAAGACAGACCCAGACCCTTCACAGCAGTGCATGGTGGGCGGATGAGACAACAGACAAAGACAAACAAGAGCAGTTCAGGCTGTACATAAAGCAAATCTTTATCCTCACGAGGACAGTGAAGCAATGACACAAAACGCCCAGAGAAGTGGTGCAACCTCTGTCCTTAGAGGCTTTCAAGATCCAAACGGGTAAAGCCCTGAGCAGCCTGGGTTACGGCTTTGAGCGGGAGGTTGGACTAGAGATCTTCTGAAGTCCCTTCCAACCTGAATTACCCGATGATCCCACCTCACCTAGGCCATGGAACAGGCTCCCCCCTTCCCCTATACCTACGAGAGGACTTGTGTACCTTTAGCTAAAGCATCCAAGCTACTAAAGCTCTGCGAACAACCGTCCCCTCAGCTTCCCCGGGTCCTACCTCTTTTACTTATTATTTCTGCCCTAGCTGGCGGCTTACCGTTCCTCAGTTTACCAAACGTCCACCTAGTTAACTGCACCTTACTTTTCATTGCCCTCGACTCTGCCCCCATGACTGTGCTAAGCCCGCCCCCGC
>NW_009200679.1:0-14157 GCF_000690835.1 Fulmarus glacialis
TATATATTATAATTATTAATTATAATACCCATGTTATATTATAGTTATTATAAGATTGCAGTATTATAAATTATACAAGTTAGAATTAAGTGTATGTCCTTAAAAATATCCTACTGAATATTTTCCAGCAAAGGTTTTCAATGCACCATCACCTGCTAGTCTAGGTGCATTTTAAAATTTAAAAACCCCTTCAAAACCCAGATAACTGAGGAAACTGCATTTGAGATAAACATCCACTCTCTGCTTTCCTGCCTGGTATAAATCTTAATATCCCAGAAACATCTTTCACTGTAAATGTATAAACAACAGACCACCACAAAAATGTAAGTAAGACAAAAGAGTCAAAATTGGATGCCTTAAGTTTAATACCACCATCCACGTTTAAGTAAATGGACCATAATACTCAGAGGTACTGAAAAACTGCAGCTCCTACTGCCTGCTATCAGCAAAGAGAGAGAGGCAAGGACAGGAATCAAAGGGGAGAAAGAAAAGACAGGTATATGAGGCTGCCAAAGAAAGGTTAGAATTATGAACACAGTTATTACAGTATAGTAAATAAGGTCCTACTGTGTGATTTTGTGTCTGCACATTCTAGTTGTCCTCTTTTAAAATGTGCTAAATATAGAGTAAATGTACCAGCAAAGAGAAAATGAATTGATAGGCAAATAAGCACAGCAGTAGCTTGCAAGGAATATAAAAAATAAAACTCCTTAAGAGCTTTTGAAAACATATTGCTATTTTTTTCTTACTCTGAAGCCTTGCTGAGAACCACTCACCCAGCTCACCAGGGATCAGAAGGGAAGAGGTGCAGAGGGGATCGTGAAATTTGTGTCAGGCCAGAATCGGCACGAGCGTTTCCCAAATTGTAACTGAGCAGAAGTCTGACTTCAGCCCAGTCTCACACTTGCATTCAGCCAGCTCCAAGCCGGACTTGCCTTCTGTAAGCCCAGGCACGCGGAAAACTTTGTACCACATTATGGTGTGAAGTGACCTGAGTACAAACGAGACAAATCAGCAGAAGAAGGGCTCCTGCAGCTCTGCAGGAGGGCTTGGCCAGCAGTGGCAAGGTGCTGACTTGCCATACATTTATTTATTTTTATTTGTCTTACCACATTTATTGCGCTCACCTACCAAAGGGGATGCAGCTTTTATCTGTCAAACAGCCTTTCCTCTCACCTTGCAGAAGGATGTTGCAACAAAAACCCAGAGTGCCCATGTCACTGACTCGTAGTTAGCTCCGATCGCTGGGTCGGCCAGCAGGATTTCAGTTCAGTGCCTAGCAGGGAAAGGAGTTCGGGTGCCAAGCCACTCAGCCTCCCCAAAGTCCAGGAGGTCTTTGGACTGAAGTAGTAGTGAAGTTTAAGACAGATGGTAAGAGCTAGGTATCGCCTGTAAATCCTTATTACTCTGCTCACTTCTCAGGACCAGTATTGCCTCCCAGCAGTTGTGTAACAACTTATCCAGTGCATCACTTAGAAAGTAAAACAGGAATACCTGAGTTATTGGTGCTCAGATGCTGCTGGCAAGAAAACAGAGCACTTATTTGAAAATCTTTGAAAATCACAGACTAAAATTTCGTTCTCTCTCATCCACAAAAAACATTCTTTTCAAACTGCAGAGAGCATGTAATAAAAATTCACATTCACACCTCAGTTCTTAACTTCCTCCAAATCTGGACTCAGGCTTTCCAGACCAAATACAGCTCTGAGTGCTAGGGGTAATTGTCCACATTATACTGGTATTAATTGACTCTGATGACTAGCAGACTACCATCAGCCTTCCTCTGGGGAATATGTTTGCTAGGACAGTATGAGGTAGCCTTAATTTCCACCTCTTGAGTTAAACAGCCCTGAAGTTCCTCAGTCTCCAGAGCTATAAATCTGGAGCCAGAAGAGCTCCTTTTCTGCTTTCATTAATAAAATGAAGATGCATTTCTTTTCTTATTCATGCAGTGATTCCTCGCCACCCATATCAGCCGTTAGTACAAATGACAATGGCAACATGTCACCACAATTTAGAAAGGTAGAGATCACAGTTCTCCGGAGATGAAATTCACTGCTATGAAAGCCCTTCAGCCATCAATAACAGAGAAAGAAAACAGTGAGATTCTGTAATTATACTCAGAAAATCAAAGAGCAGCCCCTTTTACAAATCAATGCCACATAACCCGTCAAGAGTCGTTTGCATGTAATCCTATTCTTCCCAAGCCCACAGAGGTCCAAGGGAAATACATCAGTGTAGTCAGGATCATTTCGGCAGTACATCTAACACGTAGGATTCTCAAAGTGTACCTGTGAAAATAAATTCCATTACCATAAGGTAAACAAAATGTAATTGCACCGGCCAATTATAACATCATACAACACCACAACATTTCATTTTTATCCTTATTAGAGCTCTTTCCAAAAGACTCCCTCTCACCTCCAGTCCTCCAGCCCAGTCCCTATTATTATTATTTACGAATCGTACTGCAGTAACAGAGATAGAGGACAATATTCAAACTGTTCCTGCTTTTCAATTATGAATGTGTGTCATTTTTGCCAATAAGAAGGGCATTTGTGTAACTAGCTCCTGGAACGAGCAATTGCCACTCAGGCTTACGATGAATTTAATGCTATAAGGCACCAGAAGGAGAGCTGCAGCCTACAGCTCTTTGAAGCAACCCAGGCATACACGGTATGTGCAGGTCACAAGATACACGAGAAAGGTCAATTAAAGTAGGGCACCTTCTTCTCAGATTGATGGGCCTTCAGGGAGCTGTGGACAATGGCAAGGATCACCATGCTGTCAGTAAGCCACACGCAGAGGTTCACCTTCAAAGTGGAGGCATTTCTGGACCTTCTCCCTGCTGATTTTTTTCTCCTTGTACTTGCCGGGGTCCTTGGTGAGTGACACACAAGACCACTACTGCTACTTTCAATATACACATGGAGAAGCCCCAGCGCCTGAAGCATTTCTATAATAATGCAATCAAAGTTGAGGACGGGAGGGTGTACATGCGTACGCCAGGTCAGCACTTTGGAGAGCACACAGATACTTTCTACAGAGGGGAAACAGGGTAATAAGGGTATATCAGGACTTCAGAACTCCAGTGCCAGGGCTCTCAAATTTCAACTTGCATAACAGGTGATGATAGTATTACCGTTGACATAAAACAACACTTTCTTTTAGAAAGCAATACACTAAACATAAAACTCCCCTTAAGTGATACCATAAAAGGGCTTTATTTTTATGAGGCCTGGATAAACAGACAAACATCCTTACAAGTGCAGCAAAGATATGCAAAGGCACAAGATGCAGCAAAAGAAATTCTGACTGTACATTAATCTTTTCACCACTGGAACAGGTCTCCCAGTGAGGCTGCAAAATCCTCATGTTTGTAGACAGTCAAAACTCCGCTGGACACAGGCCTGAGCAACCTGATCTAAGCTGGCCCTGCTTTGAGCACGTAGCGGAGACCATGGGATTTACAGTGATCCCTTCCAACCTAAATCATGCTGCAATCCTAAAGACCAGTTGTAAAAGTTTATCATGGAAACGTTTTCCTGCATCTCTCTGATCCACCACTGTGAGCCCCTTACAGAAAGGTCAGGTGCAGGTGTACAGCCACAGAAAGTGCCTCATGTCTTTGATTTCCAGTAAGGTCCCAGTCCAGCCATCCAGGCTAACACCATTGCCTTTAAGAAGTCCAACACATTAAAGCTTTTTGCAGGTGTCTGAGCCACTCCTGCAATCTGTGGCCCAAAAGAGAAGCAGCCCACAACAGGGAGTGGTGCTCTAGATAGGAAAAATAATCCAAAACAGACAAATAATTTTAACTGCATCAAGGCCTTCTGGCACCATTCTTAATCCTATTTTCCATGTGGGCTGCCTAACCTCTAAATTGCAGGCAGCAGATGACAGCTTTGTCATCTGTGTTTTGAACGGGGATGAGACAGGGGGTGGATAAGCTCAGACGTCGCTTACGGGCTAGTTTCTGCTTTTGGTTAGCTGTAAGGGATAACTCATCCCCCATATGCTTCAGCATGGCCCTTCAAAGGTTAATCCCTACCTTAGGTGCAGATGGGTGCCAGGGACCTAACTCATCCAGGCAGTTCAATCGCCTCATCCTTAGGCACCATGATGCTTGCTTTGCGGGCAACCTCACAGGCACTCTGAATCCCAAAAGGCTTGTAAGACAACTAATACCAAAGCCGTTATTCTGCACATTCAGGGGGGGAAAAAAATTTAAAAATAAATAAATAAATAAAGGCTTGAGCATATAGATATAAGTAGGAACAACAGCAAGAAATTAAACAAAGGGAAAAATAGGCTGAATATCACGGAAAATTCAATAGTGAGAACTACTAGAGTGTGGCACAGCCTCCCATGGGGATGATCTACTGCTTCCAATACTTAAAACTAGATTGGACAAAGTAGTATAATTCAGTGAACAGTCCTGCACTAAAAAAAGAACAGACTGCTTTGTCTGACATGTCTTTTCCATGTCTAGTTTTGGTGGCTATAGGATAGCATTATGACTCAGGATCCCTTTTCAAGTCGAAAAACATCCGTCACTGGCTTTCTGTCCACTTATTCATTCATTCGTCCTTTTGTTGACCTGAAGCTTTCTGAAAGCATTAACTATCCAAACCAAAACACCCAGTTTACATTTACAGGTCTGACATTTCAATAACCATCTGCAAATATTAGTTATTTCACATGCCACTTCTTTCCACTTGATTATAAGTAAGAATAATTCCTTTAAAAACATTTAAGATATATATTTTAGTGTTGCATTATGTATCAAAAAAATAGGGAGAGAGAGAAAATGACCTTTAGTGACAGGTGGTTCACTGGCTACTTGCCTGGAATTCACATGCTATATTTTATAATGTTCACTTTAAAGTCACAGTAAACTACACATCTTTTCCTAGGAAAGTTGAGTTTAAATACAAGAGGTGATGAGAGGTATTCAATTCTATTATGACATTAAAAAATAAATACAATTATGTTTAGAAAAAATAAACAGCCTTGAAAATTTGAGTGGCTGAATATTTTAATGTATTATTTTGTAAGTTATGTAACATTTTAATGTTGGTGCAGTGTTTCTTTCTTTTCTTCACCCCTCTCCTCTCCTCCCTCCAAATGGAATAACAATTCAATAGACTTTAAAGACCTTTTCTTGTGCTGTAAGCATGACATGCTGAAGAGGAACAGATTTTCTTGACAATCACAGCTCCACAAAGGAGGCTTTCACAAGTAACACAGAAAAAGTGGAAATTTTTCTGTACAGGGAAACAGAAACACCTTTTAATGGCTCCCTGAGCTTGCTTTGGTTTGCATCAGCAGCACCCCTGAGCCAGATACACAGGCGACAGCACTGTCCACACTTTCCTCAAAAAATTGCTGCCAAAGGCAGCTTGAGGATGGCTGCACCAATGCAAACCAGCAAGGCATTTCCTGCAGGAGCTGGATGCCTGCGAAGCAGATCAGGCCAGGGTATTCCTGAACCTCCCTCACTGCTGCCAAACTGACCCTGTAGAGCTGTCATGCATAAGGCAGGACAGACCTTAAAGATATTACAAGCTCCAGAGATCAAAGCAGATCCTGGCAGCTCTAGAACAAGAAATTGGTAAAGCGAGGGTAAACAAACTGCTTCTGCTCCTCTTTTGGTGACTAAACCCACTCTGGCATAAAGGATGAGTTTAGCTGTAAATATCATATCATTCCTATTACAAGGACGGGAATAGAAGAAAATTTGCTTCCGCTAGCCTGGAAACATGTAATGCTGTTCTGTCTCGCTTAGTGTTTCTACATCTCCTTCCAGCTCTTTCTTTTTTCTGTTCAACTGCCAGGCAGAGAGAGAAAGATCACTAATGAACCACAGCTTCTGTTCAGGTCATTAGCTGTACCAGAGAGAAAGTTAATGAACCCTAGTATATAAAGACAAAATCAGGTTTTCTTTAATAGTTTCCATACCAAGAGCATCATTTTCTGTTAGTGTAATCCCTGGATGATTTCATTTGAGTCCCTTTTTTTTCTTTTTTCGCTCCAGCCTAGTTTGGAGGAACGGCGTGACAGAGAACATCTGGTCATTAAGTGCATACAGATGATGTTCAGATGCTGTGGAGAAAAACGCCAGAGGTAGCCAGAGAGGGAGGGGAAGTTAAACCACCTTGTACAATAAAGTCTTTGGAGGAAATCAGAAATAAAAAGTGGCAACTTGCTGAAGCATTGTCCCACAGACTAATTTCAACAGCAACAACAAAAAAATTAAGCACCTGCTAAGCCTCTGCCATTCACTGAGACCATCTTTTTTCCCTCTCCAGTCTTCCCCCACTTGTAGAGAAACATTCAGAAATCAAAGATGTGTGTACTCTTATGCTTTATCTGAGTGATTTAAAGACTTCAGTGTACTTTCTCTCATAGTGGCCCATGGACATAAGAAAGTGCTATTTCCATTCTATGGGGATATTTATGGTTTTCCAAGCAAATCATGGTCAGGCAGGATGTATTTTCTCCTAGCTCTCCAGCATCCTAAGCAGAGGAACAGCCCTTCTCCACAGCTCCATCAGGACCAAAAAAGTGTACTGCATCCCAGAAGAACTTACCCTCTCCTAGAAACGTTTTGCTTTCAATAGAAAAGAAATGTGCCTGAGAAGTTACATGAATCAAAGTTGTGGTGGTAAGGCAATGAAAGAGAAGCAAAAACACCTGCAAAGGTCCTATGAAAGCATGTACGCATCAAAATCAAAACCTAGGAACATGGGCCAGGAAGGTCCCCGGTGTCTGAAGTAACCATACCAATGAATCCCTTTCAAGTAAGTTTTATCTGACATTTCTTGTACCCAGCAGTCCTACTGGGACACTGTCTGGACTGTTACCCACTTCATGGTTACAAACCCTATGTTATTTTTTAGATTTATTCATGGACCATTTTGTATAATTTACATTCCACACTACAACCAGCCAGAGTGTATGAGGAAATGAGGTGCCGTATAATGTAAGAAATGTGGATTGATAATGTCCAATGTATTCTGCTTCCATTTATATTTTCAGGTTCTTCTGTATTCTATTCCCAGGGAGTTCCTTCCTGCAGCCCAGTTTTAAGGCGAATAGAAGACATCAGCAAGGTTCACATCCAAATGAAACTTTCTCAATCTTTTAAATAGATGCTGATCACAAAGCAAGTTACTCCAACAGCAACTCTCACCAGAAACAGCTATGTTGTCCGTCTCAGTGGATATTAAGCACACTGTCCACAAATCCTAATCTCCTGTTATCTGTGAGTTGTGTTATCACCTACCAACACGGAGCACTGGGGAGGTTGCATCCAGTTTTGTGTCAAACATGGAAGCAGATTCACTGTACCAGTCTACATCGTTGTGCTAGAGAAATGGATGTAGCCCAGCAAACAGAAATGCTGCATCCCTCCCCCAGTTTTCCCTCATTAGCAAGTAGCTTTAAATTATGGTGGAAGAATCAGTGTGTTTCCCAACTTGCTCCAGCCCTGAAATGCTGCAGCCTCACCCATAGGCCAATGGGCATTGTGGAGAAGGAATCTGGTTTCCTTTTCTCCTCCATTTCCCAACCATTTGCTCCTCAGCTACTTTTGATAATAAGTAGCAAAGAGACCAGCAAAGACTTGGAAAAGTCTAGCTGATGGTGTATGCACATAAGCATCATTCCACTAGCATTAGTTTTTCATCAGTATTTCTCTAGAGTAGCTAAGCATGGTATTTTTATCCAAAGGCAATTTGCTGGTATAGAAAAAGTACAGCAGACAATGCATTCCTACTCTATTATGCATGAACACCCGGTATGTACTCAACTTTCCTCTCTATCTTATTTATCACACTGTCATTAAACCTGTGTCACTATTACCGTTCTCTAATACGCATCACAATAATGTGTTCTTATCAGGTTTCCTCTCTCATCTACTGATCTAATAATACACCACATCAACATTTTGGTGATTTTAACACAAACAAACAAAAAAAGGTTCAGGTGCAATATACTCAGGAAAATAATGTTCATGTTTCAGCATAAAAAAAACTCTCCGTTTTTTTCGAGTCAACTTAAAAGGTTCAGCACTGCTGACAGAATCAGCCAATGATGTCCAAGCAAGGGAGATGCAAACTAATTAAAACTCGTGGTTACAGAGGCCTGGTCAGCAAATATTTGTTAATATTTGTGGGTTTTTAGCAAGAATCACTGTGTTAAATCACATGAAACATTGAGTCAGAAGAAAGCAGGTTATGTTTAGAGCAGCTCTCTGAGAGCAGTACCCCAGGCTCTGTCTGACCTGCTATGCTGAAAGTGCCAGGGAGCCCCCCGGGCCACCGAAACCCAACTGACCAGACGGTGAAGTTGCCAGGTTGGTCCCTGGGGGTGGTTTTGGCTCAGGCCAGCAAAGAGCCTGGTAGAAACAGGAGGAACCGTTCCTCATGTGCAGTCCAGATGCAAACCCTCCTGTTTCAGAGGGAGAGCGAGTTTAACAGCACTTCCACCTGTTTGGCCTCTGCACCCGAGAACAGTCCCAGGCATGTTTAATTTATTAGGATAAACAATGCCTGGTAGTCTCCAGCTCCGCTCTTGTCAGATAAGATGGTGGTTGTCAGACTTGCCTGAATTTGCTTCCTTCAAAACATTACTTAGTGTCAGGGCTGCACAACAACCAAAATTGTATCAGGCATCTGAAGACAAAAGGGACACGGGGTTCTGGTGATGTGTTTAAATAGGGCTCACCACGCTGCTTTATCAGTTTATCGTTTGTCAGTGCAGAAGAGGAAGCATGTGAAAAATCATTAGAATGAGCAAGGAGGACGAATAAATTAAGTAAATTAGCATGAACAAGGCAGTTCATAATCCAATTGGAGAAGGTGATTATATATCATACTCAGCTAAAGAGAAAACACAGGCAGGAAGGACCCATTGTGGAAACACAAACTCCTCTGCTTAAAAGCAAATTGTGAGCAGAAAAATGAATTCAGAACAGCGTTTTATTAGCAGAATTTGCCTCAACTCAACTCTAATAGATCTAATCAGCACAGGAGATAAGGACAGGCACCATGTTGGTTTTTTACAGGATGGCGAAGGCATTGTAAACAAGGGGAGTGATTGAATATTTTTCACCTTGTTAAGCCCCTTAACAAGCTAGCTGATTATATACTTTACCTTTAAAAAGCAGAAGATAGGGAGACAGTCTAATAGGAGAAAAATAACTAGTGGAGGTTGTATTAACTTCAGCCATGTTTGCAGGTATATTGTAAAAGTGCCAGCTCTGACTGCTTTTCAAACGTGAACTTGGTTTTAGTTACAAAAGTGACACTGTATTAAACTTTTGTATTAAACCAGATGAATCATATCTTTAGAGCAATACATTATATTAATAAAAATGGGCATTTCAATTCAGAATGTAACTTTACAATACCTATCCAACACCAGTTTGGTTTTCCGCTTGGCCTTGATTTTTCCAAATGTTACATTTATTTTAGCATTTCAGTATTACTTGAAGAGCCTTGATTCATTCATTGGCATAGATGATGTTGGAATCTTGCGATTACTGAAACTCTTAATTCATACAACCACTAGTAATTCTATTAATAATCATGAAAATCAGTATCATCACCATCGTGGTAGTGATGCCAGTGGCAATTGGTCTGCAGTATGCTGTGCACTGAACAAGACAGTCCTGTCCTTAGCTGTTAGCTGTCTAATAGAAAAGGTTACCAAAAAGGTAGGTTATCTTGTTATTGTCATTGTTTGGCCAGAAGACCTCTTCAGGTGAATGTTAAGATAGCCTGCAACAGGGCCCAATTCCTTCGAACATCTGGACATTGTCACAATTCTGCAATATAAGCTCCTCTGGACCTTGGTCGGTCTGTGCAGTAATAGCAAAATATACATGTGAAGTGTGTTACATGAGTATCATCACAGAAAAGTAAAGTGGTTCAATTTCAGTCAGGCATCCTGCTAAGTCTTGGTTTTTTAAAATTACTGAATCATGACAAGGTCCGTATTTTCTATCAGAAGCCAGAGCCAAATTCTCAAGGGGATTGCAGCCAGAAGCTTCTGTTAGATTCAGCAGGAAGTGTATTTGTTTGCTGGGTAAGGATTTGGCTCTATATATTAAAGATATAATAATATTTAGCTGAAAAAGTTTCACAAATCTTGAAATGTTTCCAACCATAAGCTCTCTAAAATTATGAGTCAAGCCATGAAAACCATGAGATTGGCTTTAAAATTATGTTCTCTGGTTTTTTTGCAACTTAGTAAACAGTTCTCTTTCCTCCCTCACAAGTTCCTTTACAAGGAGCAGGGTTATAAACATACTGTATTTTAAAATTAAATCTGAGTCTCTCATACAACCTCCTGATTCCTCTGTATATAAGAAAAAACATTACAATAATCAGTAAAGTCTCCCTTTACGCCAAAGAAGCAGAGTCATCATGTTCAACTGCCTGTCAGGATTAGCCCTGGCCTGTGCTATGTGCCAAATTGTTCTCAGACATTTTTTTGGAGAGTATATTTGAAGCAGTATTCGCTGCTTCAAAATTCAGTATTTCAATAAGACAGATAAGCCCTAACTCACAATGGATATTCTACTTTATACTACTTCGACAAGTAGTCCTTTTGGCTACTTCTATACACGTAAAGAAGGGACATCCAGAATTTGAGTTCAAGCACTGTCCTCTACCTGTCCTCCCATGATGCTTGACAGGTATCTCACACCTTGCCATGGTTTTGGCCCATGCCAACTAACACTCTCACAGACGGTTTCTGGGCACAGTCTGGGGAATAGCACAGACCAGGAGTGATTCCTAACTGACAGATTGGGCATAGACAAACTATTTTTTTCTGATGGGAAGAGATTTTTCTCAGTGTGGACATGACCAAGTCAGTAGATCTGAGAGTCACAATTTCTCGCGTGTTTTCTTTAGCAGTTAGTTGTTGTCAATGAGACAAACAAACTATCCAGTGGAACAGTCTAATTCTAAAGGAAAAAACACAGACATTGTGAGTATTGACATTACTATGCACCCGAATGCTGGAGCATTAAACAATACCTTTAAATATCAATACAGATTCTTATTTCGGCATCTTTACAGTAGTTAGTACAAAATTCATCTGCTTCCAATTTATTCCAATATTCCCATGAATGAATTTCCATGAATATGAAAGTCTCACACTGGAGAGGAGCTCTGACTAAACACCTGCAATTATCTGCCTTTCCAAGCTTCTTTACTCCTCAGTTCTTCAGTTGCCAAGAAAAAACTTGTAACCGTGAGCCTGAAAATAGGAATGTATCATCCTAAATCCTCCACTGCTGTGGATACCACCATCTTCGTGGATAATGTCCTCCCACAGTTTGTCCTTGAAGACAGGACATGTCATCCTAAAGGCTGTTGCTGTAATTCAAGTTCACTATTTCTTATTCTCCCTACTGTGGACACACAGAACTGTTTATTTCATTTTATCTTTGCAGCTACCTTTTATGTATTGGAAGTTTGTTTTCAGATCATCTCTTTAGCCCCTATCAGACTTTTCAAGATAAGGCAAACCCATTTTTCCAAGCTTGCAGGCTTATTTTAAAATTTTCATTTCTTTCTTCTGGATATTCTTTAGTAGATCCACATCTTGCCTGAAGAGTGGTGTCCTGTCGAAAGCTTATCAGCCCTGAGGAGAAGATTACACTTTGGACACAACATTCCCATTTAAAGAGCTCAGACTAATAGTTGCTTTACTCTAGCAAGTTAAACTTTCCCCACTGAATTTTACATGATCATTTTATTATCAATGTGCTTAGAGAATGTGCTTGGTTATTTTCCTCTGCCTGTGTCCTAAACTTTCTGATTTTGTTCCTACCTGCTTTGTGCTATTGCTTTTTTTCCTAATAACTGAAGGTGTTTTTTCTTCTGCATGATGCCTGCTAAATGTTCATGTTTTGAAAGACATCATAATTTTGCTTAAGTCACTATCCCTACCTTTCAGTGATGCTGTTCGTGACAGGATAATTATTTCATTAAAATACTTTTTTATTACACTTGCTTTCCAGCAGACTGTTCTGAACAGTCAATTGAATACTTCTTTCCTGAAAACCTTATTTTATCACTCCCCCTCCTTGTACTCCTGTAAATCAAGAATTTGGTATTTAATGATTTTGGTCACCCAGGTTGCCTTCCACTTTGCTTTTCCCAACTAGTTCTTTTCCATTAATCAGGATCCAATCTACAAGAGTCTTCCTCCTTCTGCTTTCTCTGCTATTACTATCAATTGTTGTCACCAATAAATTTGAATAAGCCTTTCTCCTTTTACGTTCCTATATTGACTGATGCATGGGTAGTTTAAGTACCCCATCAATACTAATTACTCTGCATAGGATAAGTCTATGAGTTAAAAGCTCAGGTCTCCAGGTTTTGTTGTGGCACACAGCTTGCTTCCAGAAACATCAGAGCCCAATGGCAGCTGTATACTGCTAGCCATCCCAAAAGACAGTCACTAAGTACTCTCTTCTTTGTTTTCTCTAGGAAAAGGTGAACTTCCAAGACTTTGAGGCATCAGACATTTTTCTTCATTTGTATGAGCTCCCTTGTTGAAAGTAAAAGCATAACTGGGAACAGAGTATGGTGTGCTGACATTTTCATTGGAAGTACCTCAGCCAGATGCTTACTGGGGTGCTTCAGGATGAAGAGAGTGCAAAGGAGTGAAAGAAACAGAGGTAATGGAAGAAGAAACAGAAAACAGAAGAGGCCAAAAAAAAAAAAGGAAAAAAAAGAAGAAACAAAGGGGAAGGACTGAGAGATCAAAAGATAAAAATGGGGGGAAATGAGCGTTTTCTTCATAGCAGTATTCACATAAATAGAACTGCTCACGTGTAGGTTCCTTGATTCAGTCCCAAAAGACCCATGGCATACAGCTTTTACCTCCACTTTCTGTCCTTTTTGTGTGGGCACACTACTGAAATCTCAGTCACCCAGCTTTCAGACAGTTTGTACCAAGCATCTTTTGAGATTCCTAGAAATAAGTCACTTCTCTCCTTCGTTCTTTTTCCACAGCCCTCAGATAAATTGGGTTATGCTTCTGTTAATATTTTAAAATAGTTTGGCATCCATAAACATCTGAGTCTGAATCTTCACTCACCAGCTCGCTGCAGTCTCCATAGTCTAACATATGGCTGGATAGCAGTCCTTAACAAAAAGAGGCTAAAACTCATCTAAATATAATTTTGTTGCTGAGTACTGTGCATTGTGTGTGGAGTTGAAGAAACAAGCCAACAAGCAGGTCATCCATATGAAATTATCTGTGTAGGTTTACATAAATTTGCTCAAAACCATGCAGAAACATAGGAAATAGTGTCTAAAAGGCCACTCTATATACTTCTGTGCAGAATTTTTACAGGAGCCTGGTTGTTAACATGTGACTGCAAGTAGTTCCAAAAATGAGCAGGATCATATGGTTTGTTTCTCATGTACTTAAAATGCAATTATTTTAATTAATTACAGTATTGTAATTTCTCCAGAGGTATATAAACAGTGTGGAAGAAATAAGCAGAGTATACTTAAGCCAAATGGAAAATACAGGAAAGATTAAAAATGCAGAGAAGGGAAATTTAAGCACACAAAAACAGAGAGTAGAAATAATAGAGCTGGCAATGAGCAAGGAAGGCAGCAAAGGAAGACAGAATATTTTTGGTTAGAATAGCTCTGTCTTTCTAGTGTCAGTGTCTCACACCTGCTGTCATACACTAATGAGAGCTGAGGCCGCTACAATGCTGACCCAGCCATAGGTAGATGATTCATAATGAAATCATACCTGCATATGGAAAGGTGTCATAGCTATCAGCTAAATCTTCAAGGTAAAACAATTTAGGATCCTGCACTTCAAGAAATGAGGACCTCCACCCTGAAATAACAAAATTGTTATTAACTGGAGGACTGACTAAAATGCAACAGAAGAATATATTTTAAACCCCATCCATCCGGCCACCAAAAATTTCATAGTTGCCTGTTATTTAGAAGTTGGAGCTCTACTGTCCCAAAATAAGCTCTATGTAAGGAATAGATAGCTCTCAGATATCCAAAATAAGATGATGCAGCAGAAAGTACCACACTCCTTGATGTTGGTTAAATGATGGAGTTAAATACAATTGGCGGCCGGTCACAAGCGGTGTTC
>NW_009200680.1:0-2008 GCF_000690835.1 Fulmarus glacialis
ATCGATCCAGCCTGTCCAGGTCCCTCTGATTAGACCCAGCCAGTACAATGAGCAGTCCATGTCACATCACGGCAGTACAGCTCCTTAACTACAGCCTAGACCCCTTCCCACTGTTTTCATGGCTGCACCTGGCTTTGGTCACTGAGAACCTACCACACATGTGAAAGTCAATTGGTTAGTTTTAATAGTAATGCTTATAGGTGTGGTGTTTTTGTTTTTTTTTCCTGGAAGCAGAGCTCTACTAGGAAATGCTCCTCTCCTCCATATCTGCTTGAGCAACTAAGCACATGGAAGAAGCAGGTAAGATCAAAGAAACGATCTCCCTGGAGAACCTGAGGGTAGGATTTGTAAATGCAAGTGCTTCTGCAATTGGGCATATCGACTTGCCCCTAAAACTCAAGCTGGTCAAACCCAAGAACTATGAATTTTCAACTAAATCTATGCATTTTTTCCCATGGGCATAACTAAAATGGAATCTTCTGACAGAAAGCCATTTTGACAAATTTTCTGACACATTCTCCCTAATACTGCCTACAGCAGGAAGCAGCAAGATTACATGGTAGAAATATCACCTTGTGGGAGAAATAAGCTGCAGGTAGTGCCAGCACTTACATATGGTTGAATATAACTGCTCCAAGGATATTTCAACTTCTGTCTCCATCAGGCTGGCAAATTATTGCATATATATTCATTTGATACAAAGAAAGTAAGCTCTTTGAAGGATTTTTTTTTTTTCTCCTCTGGAAAAAAAGAAGGGTTGCTTTAATTAGAATCTACTGGCTAAAAGCCTTTTTTTGGAGCAATTGCATCAATTCTGTTCCATTAGCCACCATATGAAGCCAGATTAGGAAATAACTTGATACATAGCTGAAAAAACTAAGTAAATGAGAACAGTATAAACAAAACCCTCTGCCTAGAAGCAATCAAGCATCTGAGAGTATTGTGAGGGGGGTTGTGAAGAATGCATACCCTTATTTATGTATTTCATTCTTTTTTGAATGATTGCAGAGTATATGAAAGCACAGGACTGACAGCAATAGCTAATGCTCTCAGAAGAGGTCATGAACCATGGTGAGCACATCTAGATAGAGAAGGCAATCTCTGCAAGCTCTAGTGATAACCCTCCATCCTAACAGATAGTCCTCCCTGTAGTTCCAAAGCATCCACTCCAGATGCCCAACAAGCATGTGTCAGATGTGTTTACTCTCTCTCAAGTTCATCAAGAACAGCTACCCAAATAACCTCAGTCTCTCAAGGCAAAATTTATCAGTTCCACCCGCACTCCACCACTTCAGTCAATACATTCAAGGGTCCACAGGAGATCAAAATTCTGCTCAAATCCTAGATTATTAGAGCTTGCAAGTGACAAGGGCTGGGTCTTCAAAGTGTTCTGAAAGATACTAACTAGAGAGTATGGACACGTTAAACACAAGGTACTGTTTTTGCAAAATCTTTCTATCATAGAGTTTATTCAGACAGATGGGAGGACTGTCCTCTGTGTAAGGCTCTGTTCTAGAAGCTCAGAGATGAAAAACAAAATGTAAATTCAACAAGTGAATATTCATAAGATAACTTCACTAGACTATTTTATATTTAGAAGCCTTTGCTTGAGAATATACCTCCCAAAACCAGACATATAAACTAATGAACCATCCAGACCGACACTAGCTCTGAACCTTCTCATCACAGAAGCTCAGCAAACAATGCCTCTTGGGAGACCTGGAGCTGACGGGAACCTTTCCCTCAGGGGCAGCAGCTGAGACAGCTCTAAATCTACCAGTGAGGCCTAAATCTGATCTGTTTTATCCTGTTCTCTCCTCTTCTCCCAACTTCACACCACATTACTAAAACAAGATTTCTCACCTGTGACTTCCCCCTTGCGTAGAAGAAAAAAGGTGGGAAAAGGTCATTTTGACTGACTAGTTTTCTTCTGTACACAGCTCCATCCTCCCAGCATGATGACCAGCTCCTAATCACATTACAAGTTTCCTGGCAGTGCCACTCTTTC
>NW_009200680.1:2039-4525 GCF_000690835.1 Fulmarus glacialis
GAAATAGCACTCGGTATTCATGCCTCCCCAGTTAAATCCCTTGCAGCAGCCTCCCATTTGTTCTAAATCTTCAAAAAAGCAGTAGAAACACACTTCACCCTGACTTGAGTGAGGAGCAAGACTGAAATTCAGAAGAGACTAAGTAGTCCAGTGAAAAGAAGATATAGATTGTGGAGAGTGGAGAATTTAGGAACCTGAGAAACAATTTTTCTGTAATGGTATTATTTACTATGCAGTCTTTGTAGACAATAAACACAGCCAGGGCTCATTAGTATGCTAAAAATCAGCTTCTAAAGCGATACAGTTAAATTATGTAAGACTGTATGGATACTGATTTTAATATTAGATCATTTCATTTTATTAATGCATCCACACCGAAATTAAGTATTTTGACATAAATATATGGTCAGGCAGACTACACCTTTATGCTTAAAGGTGGTTAAAAATCACACTTTCATTATATTGATAATTTCTGGCTAGGTGAACAAGCCCAGTCAAAAGGTTATTTCTGGCTCCCGCACTCAGTCATATCACTCATTCTCTTTTATCCACTATACCTTCCTGATGCATTTTCTGACTACCATGCCATGCAAACAAAAAAGGACTGTTTTCAGAAGACTACACAAGACCTTTGCCACCTCCTTGTATAGATATCATTTCTGCTTGCGTTCTTAAAGGCCAGAGCTTGAGAAAGAATAATGAAAATAAGATTCAACTGCAATATTTGTACTATTTTAGGCAGCACATCTCAAACAGAAAAAAACATATCGCAATTCTACTTTAGATAATAAAAAAGCTAACAAGAAATTACTATTTCCAATCCCTAATCCTCTTAAAACATATCCAAAACTATCATCGGAGGTAGATAATTTAACAGAATAATGCCTATAGATTCCTATTCAGGTCACAGTGATATTTCCTGGACACTGCTGACATAGGCTAAGACACAGCCCCTTTTTCAGGCAACTCTCAGTCTAAATGGATGATGTTTACTCTTTTCATTTGCACAATGAAGAACTGAAGCAGAGAAAAACAAATTATATGCCCAAGAACTCTGTCTACATCAGTTCTACCATCCTCATCACTGAAGTATCCAAGTATCTTTCACTAGTATGTTGACCAGACCATGAGAGAGAAATAGCATCTCAGAGCCTGGAAACAGAACCTAGATTATCTGGATCCAGGCTCAGTCCTCCCACGTCACCCTGAGGACATCTTCCTCCCAACAGATCCCCTGTGATGTGAAAAAGCATTGGTCCTGGATAGCGAAATACTGAATTTCTTTTACTACTAGAGAACTTCAGAGTCAAATTGAAATTTCCTATCATTACGAAAAAGTAGCAGCAGTGACGGAAAGTACAAAAGTGTTTCTTTAAGTGAGAGGATTGACATTTTTGTGATTTGAAACTCTCTCATTACTAGGATTTTAAAATGCTGATATTTTATCATCAAATTGGAACCCAGCTGGTAAGTATCAATGATACGAGAAACTCAGCAGAGAAACAGTGACCCCATTACATGTGAAAAAGCATTGCTGTTTTAGCTGAAGAAATGTATGCTTTTTCAGTCTTGTAATGCATTGCAGGAGTTCCTCTTTGATTTTTCTTAGGAGAAACCCCATGCAGATTCCTCTGTGAAGCTGTATTGCAGTTGAAGATACTGGATGAGTCTAGGAAAAGCTGCAGAGCCAGTTTCGGCTTCCCTACAGATTGATAATCCATAACCACATATATAATTGCAGAAGACTGCAGATGAAATCCTGGCTTCAGCAAATTCAGTGACTAAATTTTCATTAATTTCAAGTGGCCCAAAACTTTCCTCTGAAGCTTTGGCTCTACAAAACAGTTGATCTAGTTATGAAGTATCTACTACTACATCAAAAATGTCAAAACCACAAGCTGAACTGCGACAAATAAACCTGATACTTCATATTAGTTCAGGGCATAGTTGTGCTCCAGAAGAGTTTCTGATGAAGTTAGTGCTGCCTGTCCTCTATAACCAGCATAAACACCACATAGTTCAACAGAAATGACATTAAACACATACTGCCTAGTAATTCAGCAACATCCAAATGGTTTTTAATGCTCATGAAACTTGTCTGTGCTCTTATCATGAGGAAGTTGTAAGGCCACTTATATAAGAAGACTGAACAATTCAGCTTTGTGTCCTAAGGCATGGATGCTGATCTATGCCATTCTCCCTCACACAGAACAGCTGCATCTGAGAAAAGTCTGTCACACTGCACAGTCAGTCAACTTTAAGTTGATTTTTGTTCTTTGTCTTTGATTTCCCCCGTCTTTGTTCTGCTGGTGCTTCAGCATTAGAGGAACCTATTTGTTTAACATTATCATTGTCTTGGGCTGTAATTCACTGTAGGTTCTGCTACATCATCATTAAACTGAACTACCAAAGAGCCTTATTAGTAAAAACTGACTTCAGAATCCACCGTTATCCTTATGGACTGTCTAGAGCTCAATGGTAGTGAT
>NW_009200681.1:0-6774 GCF_000690835.1 Fulmarus glacialis
GTCTCCTCCTTGACTTGTGCCCACCGCTTTTCCCTTTGTGGTCTCCAAAATAAACGTACGTCTTCCGAAAGGACTCGGCCTCGCGTGGTTTTTCGCCCACCGTTGAGCAGATTAGGTAATTTCAAAAGTTGTGATAAAGCTGAGCCAGGCCAGCCTGTCAACCGTGCGATGGAAGGACTGTCCCTGCAGCGTTTCAGGGCACAAGAAATATTTTACGCAGTTGTTGAATTGGTCAACACTAAAATACAGCCTTGCTGGTGTTAACCATCATTTTATTTAGCTAAGGGTAAAACTCACGAACATATGCATACCTATAACGTGCCCTTCTCTATATAAAAGAGAGACAAAGTGCTTTCCTTACCCTGATGAAGGGTAACAGCTTCAGCTGCCACAGTGACTGCTGTTTGGATAAGGGTGAAACTATAAGCTAAACAAACTTAGGATGATAATAACTAGAAAGAATGCCTTTCTGGCTTGGAGTTCCCTCACATCGATGGTTTGCTCTGCCTGACAAGCTTCACTGTCCGAGTACAAACCAGGCTCAACACTGATGAATTAAAAATGTAGTGCACAGAATAATCTAAATTAAAGCTACCAAAAAAAAAATCTAGCATGTTTTCTGTAACACCACAAAGTCTACCTGCATGGAGCATCTTGCAGGATTAAATAACGATGAAAATTATTATTTTTGTTACTGCTGACAGCAAGTATTCCCTCTTTTGGAGAGAGGAAGAGGATTTTGGCATATTGTTTGTACAAACATAACTATCCAAACAGTAATTTAGGGAGGAGAGGATGGACCAGAAGAGAGTTGGAATCTGTTTTTTTTTTTCTTTTATTAACTGTAAGAAAAAAATCAACTGTATCTTAAATTGTATTTCTTTCTTTGCCCTTACACCCCTGACTCAAATGAGTTCTGATCTCATGTGAACGCAAAGGAACGCATTTGGTCAGCCTGGCTATTGGTTTAAATATGAGGACATTCTTCACTCTCCAGCGAGTAGAAATACTTGTTTCTCTAATGACTAAACATATTGGCATATGCGGAATACACTTTTATTCTCTTTCCCAAAAAGCCACGCTCTTACTGTATCGAAGAAACAAGCCGTTTGTACCTTACCTAAAATTTTGATAACTTCCTATTAAATTTGGAGGGAAAAAACCCACGACTTCTTAGAAATCTACTGCTTTTGATCCACTTCTCCTGGTTTCACCTTCTCTTTCTTTTCTGTTCATAGAGCATCTGCACTGTTCTGGGCATAACGTGCCCAGGTATTTTGTTGACTTCTCTTGCTGTTTTACGTGGCCATGTACAGACCTGTATTTCTTCATACTTTCACTTTTTCTGCCCAAAGCTCTATTTGTTTTGGTTAAGTTCATATCCACTTGCTGATCTTACTAGCCATATAGTCATCCATCCAACCGTGTGCAACTGCCCTAATGTGTTGCCCTGGCTATTTTTTTCCCCAAGTTACCAATTCTTGCTTCCAAGACTGCCTCTGAATCCTTGAGAAAAAGGTTATAGCTCTTGAGGGCAGCCTCCAGCACAAGGTACAAGGAAGTGCAGGGAGGGTGCGGGGCTGTGGAAGCCCTGGTTTAGGGGGGCTCAGGTTGGTGCCACGTTTCTCCGTTAGTTACCCTACCTTGTACCGACAGCCAGCGGTGGACAGAACCGTACCTTTCGCCCCTCGGGTTTCTTGATTTGCTAGGCGAGTGTAAGGCACTCCAGCATGCAGGCTCCTTACAAAATGCTGCTGTAGCTGATCTCAGTAAATAAACAAATAGTTGTTGAGTGAAGAGATTGGCTCCTCCTGTTCTGATAGTCCAGAGGGCTTGCCAATACCTAGAATGAATTAATTGTTTCAGCCTGGGAAGACTCAGGTATGTATCTGGTATTTCCCAGGAGAGGGCATAACCATCAGAAATGCTTAATTATTTAATGTTGGGTTTGGATTCAGCTGGATGGACACATACTTTTAACCTGAATTTTCAATATCTCTATATATCTTTTACATAAAAGTTATCTAACTTGTCTTTTATTGGGTTCTGCTCTTGTCTCTCCCACCCACTTAGGTGAGTGTAACTGATGCCAGACGGGAGATTTATTTTTCCTGTTTGAACAGACAAGTGGTAGCCAAAATACTTCATTCTTCCCATTACAAATAGGTGTTTTTACTACTTACTAATATTTCTTCCTCTCCTTTAGCTGTTTATGTTTCTGTATCCAAGACCCATTCCCCCCGCCCCATGCCTTTTCAGAACTCTTTAGTCCTGGCTCTGCTTTGCTCTTTAAGCGTCAGCAAATCACTTGCACCTTTGTGAATCGCATTGCCCATCATGAAACAGAGATCCTTGCCTACATGTAAGATATCATTTATACAGTAGCTTAGAAGGTGTTACTAAAGCGTGATATACAGATATTAGAGGAAAATATCTGTTAAGAGACATCTACTGTTGCATCTGTGCATCTACTGTTAAGTTTTACATGGAAGTTATTTGCTTTTCAGAGTGTAAAAAAATGGATTTGGCCAACCATGGACTTATTCTGCTGCAGCAACTAAATGCTCAGAGAGAGTTCGGTTTCCTGTGTGACTGCACAGTTGCCATTGGTGATGTCTACTTCAAGGCACACAAATCAGTCCTTGCTTCTTTCTCCAACTACTTCAAGATGTTGTTTGTTCATCAAACCAGGTAACTATAAAAAGGTTCACTGTTTAAATGTTGTTCAGTTAGCTGCGATAAGGAGGTCTAGCAACATTTTGAAACCTGGAAATGTTCCTTTTCCTTCTTGCTATGACATAAGGAATATGGAATCCAGTCTTACCTGCAAACTAGAATCTCAGTTTAAAACATGTTAAAGTTGAACTGTGATTCGTTAACACTAATGTTATAATTTAGCACAAGTTCTTTATCCTTTAAAAAGCATAGAATTCCTAGAATTGAATATTTAAAAGATCCCGTCTTCACTCTTGCACTTTCCTTCCCCCACTCACTATCCTCTACTCTGTCTTGGCGCTATTCTTGACATTTCCTAACAGTAGATACAACCCAATAAGTACTTGCTCGGAGATTTTGAGAAATGGACTTATAAAAGAGGTTAATATGTTTCTTTTTTTTTACAGCTTAGCAAAGTCAGTTAAATAATAAAATACTACATAGTGTTGGAAAATAAGGGAGTTTGTGTTTCTTCCTTTTTTTTTTTTTGCGGGCAGCCTTACATGGAGGGCATTGAAAAAATAACGAAAGTGTAAGACTGTTTTAAAGATTTTTTGGTCTTTTTTTTTTTCCCAGTTATTTGAACCGTCTCAAAAAATCTATGTTAAGTGAGTGAAAGTCTTAACTTTCTGACTAAGAGTTCTTAGCCAAAAGTAAACATCCAGGACAGAAGTGCACTTGCACTTCTGAGACGGGACTGCAGGCAGATGTATCGGTCTTGATGCTCCATCATGAGCACACAGTCATCTCTGGAAGACAGCATTGCAAAAAGCTTACTTTTGAGGAATATATCTGACTTCAAAAGCAGTCAGAGAGAGAGCTCAGGAAGGGTGCACCTCTAGAAATGTAAGAATTGGCTGTAATTTCCTCCTCAGCTTGGTAGCCTACTGTGGTTAGAGCATTCAGACCGCAGTGCACAGTCATGTCCATTTCTGTCTTTTATTTAATGTTTGTTTAATGTAAGAGCTACAAATAACTCTGAAAAAGAATTAGAATCCCAGATCCTCTCCTGTTAGCTAACTGGCCTAACCAAGATGTTCCTGATTTTCTTTCTTCTTCTGTGAACCTTGCCTCTCTTTCTGCACAGAGATCCAGCTTCAGCCAGAGGAATGGTGGGTGTTTCAGTCCAGAGTATCCTAAGGGGTGATGCACAGGGCGTGCTCTCAGCTGGAGGATGGTGTTGGTTTCAGTCCTGTTAGGCTGAAGAGGGCGTCACAGCCAACGCGTCTCCCTTTGTTGAGCGCTCTAACCGAGGGACTGTTAGGCTGAGCAGGCGTACCACTGGTGCTACTGTTTCTTCCTCCCTGTTCAAGGAAAGATGCTACCGTTCTGCTTTGTAATCCACGGGATAGATGTGCCCAGGCTACACCTGTTGCATCAGATCATACCCTGTCCCATATGGTTTCTGGATCATAATGCAGTTGAGACAAGGTGATACCACACACTTGCAGAACTGTAGCTGTAAACACTAGTAGAACATAGAAGCCAAACAGGCAAGTGCCAGATGAATTTTAGGTGTTTTCAGGGCTAAGCACTGAGAAAAGTTTAATGGACTGTGGATTTAGGGTCCAGTGCTAGCAGATTTTAATTTAGCTACAGACATGTTTGAATCCAACCAAAAAAAGAGGAAAAATATCTTTGCAATTTACAAAATATATTAATATGTGACAACAAATCTATAACATAACAGCAATTTAGAAAGGCGTAGATTGCAATGGGACAGCTTTGTCTTTCAAGACAGTTACTTTCCTGAGGAAACAAATGTCATCTTTCAAGTGGCCAATAAGATAAGCTCTTTTACGTTAAAGCATTTCTCTATATTTATTGCAGATTCTGTCTCTTGAATTTAAGTAGATGCCTCTGATTTTTATCAATGCTTGAATAACCTAGATCTGGTAAAAAATATTTTCCTTATCTCTTATTGATCATTTTGTTTCACCTTTCAGTGAATGTGTCCGTTTGAAAGCGACTGACATACAGCCAGATATCTTCAGTTATCTCTTGCATTTGATGTACACTGGGAAGATGGCACCGCAACTCATTGACCCAGTTCGACTAGAGCAGGGAATAAAGTTTCTGCATGCATATCCACTAATTCAAGAGGCCAGCCTTGCAAGTCAGGGAACTTTTTCTCACCCGGATCAAGTTTTTCCATTAGCATCTTCATTATATGGCATTCAGATTGCAGATCACCAGATAAGACATCCCAGTAAGGTTACATCAGCAACGGACAAACTCGGGCGAGAACCAAGGCCACAGACATCACGGATGAACCAAGAGCAGGTTTCTGAAGGCTCACAGCTCTCGCAGTTAGCTACAACTCTGCCACAAGTGACCCGGACAAATATGTCCTCTTCTGACCCATTGCCATCTTCTTTATCTCCAGAATTGGTATCTGCTGCTGGTAATAATTCACCTGCAGGAGAAGAGGCCAACATGGAAGCATCTTCTTCAGATGAACAGCCTGCCTCACTCACAATAGCACACGTCAAGCCAAGCATTATGAAAAGGAACGGAAGCTTCCCAAAATACTATGCCTGCCACCTCTGCGGTCGCCGGTTCAATTTGCGAAGTAGTTTGCGTGAGCACCTGCAGATCCACACGGGAGTTCCCTTCACGTCTAGCCAGCAGGGAGAGAGTAATATCTCCTTGTCTCTCTGTAACAACACAGCTGATAAAGATGCCGTGGAAGTGCCTGAAGCAGGGATGATTAGTGACAGTGAGCTGCAGCAGATCTCAGACTCCCCGATAATTGATGGGCAGCAGCAGTCAGAGACGCCGCCCCCCTCCGATATTGCAGACATAGACAACTTGGAGCAGGCAGATCAAGAGAGGGAAGTAAAAAGACGGAAATACGAGTGTTCCATCTGTGGTCGCAAATTTATTCAGAAAAGCCACTGGAGGGAGCACATGTACATACACACTGGCAAGCCCTTCAAGTGCAGCACTTGTGACAAAAGCTTTTGTAGGGCTAACCAGGCTGCCAGACACGTGTGCCTAAACCAGAGCATGGACACGTACACGATGGTGGACAAACAGACTCTGGAACTCTGTACTTTTGAGGAAGGCAGTCAAATGGACAACATGCTAGTACAGACCAACAAGCCCTACAAATGTAACTTGTGTGACAAAACGTTTTCGACTCCCAATGAAGTAGTCAAACATTCGTGCCAAAATCAAAACTCTGTCTTTACACTAGAAGAAGATCGCTCCATTCTGCTAGGTGGTGGGGACACAGAAGCCACAGAGACTGATAATGCAGTGTTAGCCTCCATCAAAAAGGAGCAGGAAGCAGTGTTGTTAGACTGAATGTGAAACCTATATCAATTTTTTAAAGTTTCTTTACTTATTTTTTATTAAATCAATTTTTTCCTCCCCCCACCTCTTACCTCACTTACCCCTGCCATCTTTTCCACCAGCCTCCTTCCCACCCTTTGTCTTCAGCAACCAGAACTGTACTGGCACGTTAGGAAATTGGACTTTGCCTCTCCCACCAAAACAAACAAAAAGGTCTTGCATCAAACCACAACATAATTGATTTTAATACAAAGGAACGTGTGAAAAAATAATCCAGCTAACTATGTTGATAGTATTAGTTAATCCAAATTTAATAGATTTTAAACAAAATTTAGATTGCTTAAAAGTGTATTTAGATACAATGATGAGTGTAATGAGAAACAGAGTATCAGTTTGGTAAGCAAAGAAAATATATATATATTAGTTTCCCTGGTAAAAGGCATTTCGAGAAGATCTGGCAGATTAAACACCATGCTTTTTAGGAGTCCACATGCAAGTTGATTAAGGTTGTAACTTAAAACCCTCAGAACTTTTTCTCAATTAATGCAAAAATCTCTGTTCATTGAGTTAAAAAGAGCTGAGGGTGTTGGGTTTCTTTTAGCCTTATGTTTTCCTTCAAGTATGCCTTTGGGTATCTGTTTCAGATAGCGTTGCTGAGTCAAGCAAAGTAGTTACTTAGTCAAATTTTGACTTAAGTAGCTGTAATAATAATGTGATGGCAATCTTTATATATATATAAAAAATACTGTATATGTATAAAGA
>NW_009200682.1:0-27793 GCF_000690835.1 Fulmarus glacialis
GCTGCGTGGGGTTTATTTGCTGGCTGGGGATAAACCACGACAGCATAACATTTTGTATTTCCACTTAAAGTAAGGCCAAATCTAACAGTTATTTAGTCAACACATATTTTTAAACTGAGTAATTCTGAACGTAGACTGCATATTCCAGGAAAAAAAATCTGAATGGAGGCAGGCTAAATGCTTGCACCTGGACAAACCTGTGCTGTTGCTGTTCTGATAAACCTTTTGCGTTTTTTTAATTTTTTGTTGGAAGCTGTATATCAGTACAAAACGTATAATCAGCTCCAGTGGAATTCAGTTGCTGTCCTTTCATGTTTTGGTTTTTTTCATCTCAGGAACATGTAGGCTCTCTCTGGCCCAATTTGCCATGAATAGACTGTTACACAGTAGTTCATGTGCATTGGATTTAGTTGTAAATGTGTTGAAGTTGTAAAAGTAACACTCATATAAATTATTCAGGCAGCCCCTTGATTCAACTCGAGTTTTCCTGGCGGTTGGTTTATAGAGCTCAGTTGTCAAGGCAGGCATTTGAAGACAGTCGTTTACTGAGCATCAGGAATACCACAGAGGCTGAAAGAAGAGCTAACAAGGACAGGCAGATATTTAGAGCACTGAATCTGTGTCTGGATATTCTCTTAAATGTGTATATGCAGCAAATGTCACTGAGCGCAGTCAAACATGCAGCTCTCTGCTCCTCCAGCTCTTTCCCCTTCAGTAACAAGAGTCTAAGAATCAAAACAGAGAAGCCAGACTAAAATATACTATATCCTTCTGGATAGGTTTTAGTGCTATTGTCAAATCCTTAAAGATTGAAAACCAGAGAAGATGACTGGCTGTGTTTCTGAAGCAAGTGAATATAGATACCCAGTTATGATTATGGTGGTCGGAGTGCCCATCAATATAGAAAACCTTTTCAAGTGAGCTACATCAGGTATCTGTTGTGGTTGCAGGCCTGCTCATTTCATCAACCTTTTAACTGAGGAGCAGATGATGGGCTAGACAGCATTTGTATAACGTGTGTAGTGGCAACAAGCTGGGAGAGGTTTCAAGCAAGGTGAAGGAAAGGTTCAGAATCCACCATGACACTCTGCAGTGGAAGGGTTTCAGTAAAGCCTATTGAAAAACAGCAAATTATCATGATCAGATTATATTTGACAAAGAGTGGTACAGGCAATCGGTACAAAATTGCTGACCTATGAACTGTGGTGTACAACTTGCTGTTTAAAATTACCCTGAGACCAGAAGGGTCAAATTTGGCAAATTTGAAACTGGTTCTTAGGAAGGGATTCACAGCAGATCTGGGTACAGCAGGTGAGTATGTTTGACTTCTGTACTGGACAAACTAGAAGAAGCCATAATACAGAAACAGTAATATATATGGGCAACATTCAGTTTGTCTCCTGCAGAATGAGGTCATGCCCTGAAAGTGTATTAGAATTTCTTACAAGTGCCAGTGATTATATGGATGAACAAGATCCTGTGGCTGTTTTATGCTTGGGCTTTCAGAGTGCTTTTGATCATCTCTTACCAAAGACTCTCAGAGACCCTAAACTGACATGGGGCAAAAGAGGAAGCACACCTATTACTGGCTATTATAAAAAACAAAAATAATAAAAAACTGTCAGGTGTTACAACGTTCACTAGTGGAGTTCATCAAGTGTCTGGGTTGAGACGTATTTTGATCCACATATTCACCAAAATCTGGGGAAAGTGGATAGATATATAGAGAGGTAAAAATGTTTGCTGATAATATAAAATTATCCAGATCAGTTAAATGAAAGCTGACTGCAAAGTGCTGCAGGTGAATGTTACAATACTGAGTGACTTGGCAATAAAGTGAAAGATAAATTCAGTGCTGTAGAAGTAATGCATCTGGGAAAAAGCACTATCTGTGTGTACACATTGTGTATATATATGCAGTGATGGGCTCTAAATGAACTATTACTACTCAGAAGGAAGATTGTAGAGGCATTGTGGCTATTTCTGTGAAAACATCAGCTTAATACCCAGAGACAGTTAAAAAGGAAAATCAACTGTTAGGAATTACTATGAAAGAAAATTAGAGCAAACCAGAAAACATTATTATGCCCCAAGTCCAAGATGTGCTCGTATCATTAATACTAAGCACAGCTCTCATTACAGCATCCCAAAAAGGACACAATAAAACTAGAAAGGGAGAAAGATGACAATGATGTTCCATTCGTTTCCACATGAGAATAGATTAAACAGACTAGGCTTCTTTAGTCTGGGAGGAAAAATGACTGGAGGTACTAGATAAATCCAAGAATGATGAGGAGAAAGTGAACAGGGACTGATTAGTCACACTTTCCCGCAATAGAATGAAGATGGAGAAAATGACATTATTTGGCAGTATGTTTACAACAAATGAGGTTTTTTCTTTCCAAACAATACATAATGATACTATAGGATTTCTTGTCACGAGAGATGTGTTCAGAAAGTAACTGAAAATATTAAAAAAGTAAAAGTCCACCAAGCACTCTTATTTTCAAGTATGGAAACTGCTTGGTTTCTGGATGCTAAAAGCTAAGAAACCATGCTAGTGGAAGTATTGTGTTATTTTTGCCCCATTATAATTTCCTTTAAGCACCACTTCCAAACTGGCACCATTTGGAGAGATGATACTGTGCTGTACAGGCCTGCAACTCACAAAAAACTCAGTTGGATGGTAGGGCTCAGAGCGTCATGGTTAACAGGCTGTGTCCTACCTGGACACAGGGTAATAACTGGGGCCCCACAGGGTCTGTCCTGGGAGCTGCTCTGTTTGACGTCTCTACCAGTGATCCAGAGGAGGGGATGAGGATACCTGCATCAAGGCTGCAGATGACACCAAGGGGGACCAGCTGATTCACTCAAGGGCTGGCCTGCCATTCAGGGGGAGCTGGAGCAGGGGGAGAAAGGGGCTGACAGGGACTCCATAAAATTCAGCACGGGTAGAGACCAAGCTCTGCCCCAGGAAAGCAGAGCCCTGCAGGGATGCAGGTTAGGACAACAGGGCTGGGAAGTAGCTCTGGGGAGACGGCACCGGGCCCTGGCTGGCAGTGAGCTGAACCGGGGCTAGGAGACCTCTTCAGGTCCAAGCCAGCTTGAATTGTCCTATGAACTTATGACCATGTCCTGTGATTTGATCCTACATGGCTACTTGTATGTTCTCTTCTGCTTTCTGTTTTTATATCTGCAGCTAGCTGCGTACACATTATTCTGCAGTTCTTGACTTTTGTGGTGAAACCTATGTGCAAGA
Source organism: Fulmarus glacialis (assembly GCF_000690835.1). Classification (NCBI taxonomy): domain Eukaryota; kingdom Metazoa; phylum Chordata; class Aves; order Procellariiformes; family Procellariidae; genus Fulmarus; species Fulmarus glacialis. Next base: position 3,260 of record NW_009200682.1, read on the forward strand.
CATTTCTTGTTTTTCAATAGTGTAATCAAGTAGCCTAACAAATTCTAATTTTATGTCTGATTTTGTGTTTCTGTTACTCAGGTAATCAGACTCCTCCTCTATGCAGGAACTAGGAAGAAGAAAAATATTGCAAGCTATTTTACCACCGAAGAGAATGGGGGGGTTGTGTGTGGGGTGTGTTAATGGATTATAGAAGGAGACAGAAATGTGCCCAAAATACATCATATCACAGGGCAGTAAAGTTAACCAACTTTGGAGGCTGCTTTGTAGACACTGTCAAAGCCTCTCAGAAGTGGGACTGCCCTGGGAAACCATTCCTCCTAATCAGCTCTATGGCCAAAGCAACCAAGGGGCATAATCTGCTGGAATTCCTGGATTCTTTTGCTTGCGATAACTCATACCTCTACATAGAAATAACTGGGCTTAAAAGCTGCTAGTGGTAGAAGACTTCCACCCTTTCTTTTTGGACACTTTCTGACTTTTGATCTCTTTATAGGAGATCAACAAGGAAGAATGCTGTTAGTGGCTTTTGAGGAATATTTTTCATGTATAACTCCTTCCTTACTTCTCAAAGAAGCTAGGCACTGAAAGTGATTTTGGACTACAAAGCTCTATGATTTGTAGCTCCATATCATTTATACTTCTGTATCATTTATACTTCTAGAATATTCTAGTCTCTAGTCTTAAATTTTTTAAGCTTATATCCACCTTTCTTTTCTTATCCAAAATCAGTTGGATGTGGGTTAGGCATCAAAATTGAAATCTACTACAGAAAGGTGGGAAATGTCTGGGGTCCAGCATCAACTCATACTAATTTATGTCTTTTTTGACAGGCCTTTATGCTTCCAAAGCAGAATAAAAATGAGAATTAGGCTTCTGGCTCGCCAAGAGTGCTGAAATGTAGCAATCTCATTTTACTTAACTGAGACTGTCTTGAATGTATAGGTTTAAAAAACAACTCCTCTCAGTAACCTCTCCCATTATATCATTATAAAGGCATTACAGACTAAAAATGTGCTGATAATTTTCCGTAGCCTTAGTCTTTTCCTCATGGTATGACTGAACTGTAAGACAGAAACAGAAAGGGAAAAGTTTATTTAGAAAACCTCTCTAGTCAGTATAAGTCTCAGTATTTAAACAGGATGATCTTTCTGTCTGTCATTCTATATATTCAGTAACGAGAATTTAAAAATTGGTTTGTTTCAAAGAAGTTAACAAAGAAGAAGCTCAAAAATCTATAAATTGGTTGCATTTTTACAATAGGTGAATTTATTTTTGCAATGGGTGAATTTATTTTTGTTGATAGAGAGATGTGAGAGACTGTGATGTAAAAGAGACCTAAAACATACAAAGGGACTACAATGCTGAATTTAGTCAAATGACATGGTCAATATTTGTCATGAAACACAGCATTCTCTCAAATATGTGCAGAATACATTATGAGAAGGTTGCTTAATTTTAAAGCTAGCTGGAGTCTGTTTGAATATGTGTTCCAGATTTGTGAACATTTCCTCATTTGTTAGTAGGTGAGTCTACAGTGGAGCCAGATACTAGCTATAAGGGACACTCTGAGCAGCATTTGCTGAGACATATTCACCTCCAGCAAGGGCCAAGAATTGTAAATAGCTATCTTGGGTGAGGGACAAAGTTGCTCTGAAAGTCTAGTAAGTCTAAAGAATTTGCCTTCTTCGTTTGATTTGCTCAGTAAGTCTCTTTACAACCTTTATATTATTTCAGAATCAATCCTGACACGTACATGGAGGTCTCTATTTTTTCTCAGCCTCTCTTCTTAGAATATGGCTCCAGGTGCTTTAGATGTTCTTTGGGAATACAAGGGTGTTAGCTTTTGTTTTTCTGTACGACGCAATAAAAATTAAGACAGGATGAGCATATTGGGTTGAGAGGAAGTTCTGAACAACTTTTAGGCAGCAGATACGAGTGATACTCTATGTTCACAGACTGAACGTACAGAGCTGTGTCCGTGTTCTTAAAACAAGTGGTATTCGGAATACATACATATATATTTATATAAAATCTCATCAAAGAAATGACAACAGAGCTAATGAACTCTCAGCACTTTTGAAAATGTAACCCCAGCTGTGGGAGCTGAGCACTTGAAAACCTGCCCCTAGAAGTCAAGAATATACAAATCACAGTATATCAATCTGTTTCCCCAAATAGTATTTCCCTGAAAACAAAATTATCTGATTGCATACCTGAATGAATCACATGGATGCTGTAACTACCTCTGCAAATCTTTCATTAATGTTGTGAAAGAAAGCAATGAAGGTTGGAGCCTAAATCCTGTAACTCCTTGAGACTGAGAGTGATTGCAGAGACACTGCTATCGTAAAACTCAGGTGCAAATTTACTTGGAAAGAAGTAGGTGGGAGTGCTGCTAGCTTGCTTTCTGTATCAGTGTTTGATTTATTTCTCATATCTGTGAATTTTGATTACACTTGGGTCTTTAGTCATTTTTGGTGATGAGATTTCCTCTTATTTCTTCTCAGTTTCGTATCCTGGCTTTTGTGCATTAACACGTTGCTGTTGTTGCACAGGAGTGCTAAGTTTAGGTTTCTTCCTAGAAATTAGATGGTAGTTGGGGTCTTTAATGCTGTACCTGACCTGTGAGTTTCAGAGCTCAAATCAGCATTGCAAATTCTATGGTTCATGGATTACTAATCAGGAGTGATAAAGAGCCAGGAATGCTGGGATTCGTATCACAACACCGTGGGAGAATGCTCAAACTAAATCAGAAACATTCTCATTTTAAATGAAATACTGATACTAACATTTTTGTCAAGTTTCAGCAAATCATAACGTTGGGCCTATGATTACACTGGCTAGTCACCTACATGTGGAGATAACTTTGTTTCTTAACAACACTGTGCAATGTGCGAACTGCTGAGAGACTGGCCTTTCCAATACTTGTTTTGTTCTCTGATGTTGACTTGAAATAAAATGGTCACAGTAAAAAACAAGCTTTCAAAAGATGAAATCCCATAAGGGGCAAGGTTTGGTTTTCTATTCTGACAAGAGCTTCTTGTGATTGACTCCCCATCCTTTAGGAGGAAGAGGTTTGCAGCGATTGCTGTGCACTACAATAATAAAAACTATTCTTACCTAATTTCCTAAAGCTCCTTTAAAGTCTTTTTCCAATTAGTCTGCAACTGTTATAGGGATTTTTAATCTAAATTAAAAAAAGTAATCAAGGCAGTATGACTCTGCTCAGCCCTTAGGGAAGATTATCCATATTCAGCCCCTTCTAATGGCCTACTGCAACCTGATATATTGGCAGTCGTCCAGCCTGTGTAGCATTCCTAACAGAGGCTCAGGCCTTGAGCCCTCAGAAGAACTTTCCTTTAAAATAAACCAGCCTGTTTTGTTTGACATATTTCCTTTTTTCTTTTCTTTTTTTTCTTGCATCCTTACTTGGAGAGATTTTAACCCTGAGTCCTTAGAAGGACTTTTGTGTTAAATTAAAACAGCATGTTTTGTTTGACATGTTCCTTTTCTTTCCTTTTTTTCTTACATCCTTACTTGGAGTGATTTTTACCTTGCTGTGATTGCTGCCAAAACCCAAGCTCAAAACTCAGTGAGGGGAAGGGGAGTTATTCAGCAGCATTACAGGCTGTTTACACTCTTGTGCAACAAATATTCCCTACCTTTCTTCAATCCATCCTGTTAACATCAGTGTCCAGTTTATAAATTGCATGAAGTCCGGGAAGTGAGGATGACTAGGAATAATATCTGTTGTGTGCAAAGTGAGAAATACATCCTGTATCCAGAGATATGTCACTGATAGATGAAGAGAAACTAGAAATGTTTAGAAAGGCAGGATCTGGCCATCCTGGATGTACTGTGGATTCAAACCTTTAGGTACATCATTCTGGTGGGAGCTGTCGTCATGCCTCTGGTAGATAAAGGTTCCTCAGAGTGATTTCAGCAATTCCTATGAAGTCAGATTTTCTTGTCTATGTATAGGAGTCTTGGACCTTTCTGAGAAGTAAATAAGGTTGTGGGAATTAAATTTTCTTATTCGCTCATCAATCCACAGAAGGAATTACTGTGTTGGTTTTAAAACAACACAAGAAAGGGCTGTCTCCTTGTACCTCTAGGGAGTTTGGGGCAGTCTGGCTTCTGAAGGGTAGGGAATAAAGTAAGCATACGTAGACAGGGTTTATTGATCAGGCTCTTGGGATTTTTGTCTACGCAGCGCGCTGGCCAGATTCACAGCTCTCCTAGGAATTCTAGCAGACTAGCTTAAGTAACATTGAGAAAAAGACATTTCTGGATTGACGAAATGTAGCTGTCTGCCCTGTGGTCACATATATTTGCATACTGAGGGGGAATCCACCCCTCTGTCATGATATTTCAGATTCTGGAGTTTGTGACAGCTATTCATGTTTGCCTGCGTACTGTGGGGTTACCAAATCATCATTGCGGTCATTTGGGGGCAATAATTACATGCACATTTACTCCCATCTCTCCTTCCAGGCTTCCTCAGAGCATTTCTTTCCCCCTGCATTTGTTTCATGGAAGCACTGCTCACACTGACACCGGAATAACACTACCAGAATTCACCCCCTGTCATTTCTTGCACATCACTGCTCTTAGAGAGAGACTGATCCCAAAAATTGATGAGAATCTGGTTAGTTCAGGGTGTTGTTTGCAGCTAAATTGAATGCATTTATTTGTTTTTTTCTCCTCATGCTGCATTTCCTAATCATGCAAGCTCTCTCTCAGGTCACCAACATAGATATTGTTCATAAACTCTGCTTTGAAGGAATAGTAAGGAATACTGCACCATGGCTCAGAAAAGGAAAGGAAACAAAGGACTGTTTCAGTGAAAGTTAAAATGAAGTACACACATTTATTCCCTGGTATGGGGAGATAAGTGTTCGTGTACTGATGGAATTTCTGATAATTTTCTCATCTGATTATTTTTCTGCACATTTCAAAAAATGGTTCGTTTATCTAGCTAGTATCCATTAAGTGAAGCATATAATATGGGTAGGATTTCTCTTGATTAAACTCAGTGTATATGCCCAAGTCAAGAATAATACAACTCTTCTAAAAATACACGTTTCTTCTCATATGTCATCGTTGCTCGGGATGCCAGGAAAATGCGATTCATATGCAAGTGTAATAAAGTGGAAAAATCATCAGTGTTCTTGTAAGTCTTTTTGTTTTTCCTCACTTTCTAGAGATTCCAGCAATTTTTAAAAATATGCACTGTCTTTGCAATTTTGCTGCCAAAAAAGAAAAGCTAGTTCATTCTGTAATATAACCCTGTAATGTGGCTGCCTTATATTCAGCTTTTATATTACTCAATACTGTTTGAAGTGTTTCCAAGGTGACATCTAGTACACCCTGGCTTAGTAAAGTATTTAATTAGTATAATGACTAGCCAATATGATGAGGGGAAAAAATTCTCTCTGGGTCAAGTCAGGAGACAAACTTACCCTGAACTATAACTGAACTGTTTTAAGCAAACTGCTCTTTTATTAGAGGCACTGTTTTTTATCATAAGTACTTGACCTTTTTTTGTATCTTGATTTTTTCCCTTTCCTTATTTTCTAAAGAACAAAAAAATATTTGAAGATGTATTTGTTAGGGAGACACCATTTCTTATCGTCTTTATCATGTATTTTTTTACTGTGAATACATAACAGTTGTGGGTTCGGTTGGGAAGACATTGCTTGTCTTTTTGTTATATGCGGATGCGTCGTAAGTAATTATATGTAAGCTTTTGTTTCCGTTGTAGACAATGACAAATATTGCCAGGGACTCAATAGGTGGCACTCTTACCTCTGAGCTGGACTCATGTTGCATTGTTACATGGAGAGAGAGAGAATACAAAAAAAGCCCAAACAAAAAAGAGGTAGATATTAAAAAGTGAATGGTGTAGAGTAGGGCTGATCCAATTCTGAAATTAGCTGCTGTTTTCTCTTCATTTGTGACACTCTCTCAGTTCTCTTGAAAGGTGTTATTCGGTGACCATTTTATAAGTGAGAAGCCAGCATAAAACATGGGAATACATCTATGACTAACAATACAAATAATGGTCATCTTTGTCTTCAAAGACAATACAGAAAAAAACATCTCTCCTGGCCTGCAGCCTCCCAGAGTAACAACTGCCTACCCTCAGCTCCCAGTCGGAGCTGGCCGTGACAGGCTCGAGGGCATGAACACTCTCGGGAACTCTGTTATTTTGCTCTGACCAGTGCTTAGAAAAGGTAATTCCAAAACCCTGCAAGAGAGACAATTATTAAATTAATTTCTGGCAGTGTGGCAGGAAGTGGCAAAAGCTATTCCAGTTTTGTAGCATTAGGGTTGACTAAGGCAAAGGAAAATCTTCAGACTTCAGTGTGTTTATTCTAGTAGAAAAATTCCCATTAACATTAATGCATTCTAGATCATGCCCTAGCTTTCTGGTTGTTATACGATATCTCAGGAGAGATTTCGTAAGATTTGGAGGTTAGCAAACTTTGGCTAGCCATTGGCAATGCTCTACATTAATATTTAGGACCAGGAGTCATGAGATCTGCTTTCTCTTGAGTATGTACCACAAGCTTGGTGGGTTATTCAGCTTCCCTATCTTGGTATCTATATTAGCAAAATGGGGATAATAATCCCATTACCATCTCCTGTTTTTACTCACCTTGCTAAGGTGCTGTGAGAATTCATTTATTTTTGAAATGCTTAGAGACCCTCAGAGACTGCTGTGTGAGTGCAAAGCCTTGTTTTATTTTATTATTCAGTGTACTTTATCTGATGCTCAGGAGACATTTGGTTTCCATTTTAGAACTTGCCATAGGAGGAATTATTACTGAGAGCTTCAGAGAACCATTGAATCACACACAGATTTTAGGAAAAAGAAAAAAAAAAGAAGGGGTGGGGGGGATGGGAAATCCCGCCAAACCTAAACCTTCCATCTAAACAGAGAAAAATTTTGTATTCTTTACTTCTGCAAACAGCCCACAGACATCTTTACTGAAATTTAAATGCAAAAACCATCAGAGGGATGCCTACTTCATAAAACAGGTCTCTGGGATTCAGTCATTTTTACTACATTTTGGGATTGCTTTTCTGTAATATTGTGGAAGGGTTAGTAGTCCTGTTAGGAGATACAAGCCAAACCTTTCACTTGTAAGTTGCACATTGTGGATGAAATACATCATAATACTTTTAAATAAATAAACAAACAGATGGAGACCTGCCTGCTGATTTCATGGCATTTGACATAGGGCAAGTTTTTCCCCTAGAAGACTTTTTTTTCAAATATTTATTAAATTTCAACTGCAGCATATACTGCTCACACTGTTTTTTCAGCAATAACCCCCAAAGAAGCTTGGGAAGAAGGAACCCTATGCAATTCTCAGGAGGCTGTAGTGCACTACACACTTGCTTTACCAATTTCTTATAGTGGATGTTTTTCTAAAACCGTTGAACTGCAACTTCATTCTAACAAGGGGAAAAATATCCTGTTTAATCAATAAGACATGGCAGGGCATGAATAAGTGCATATTTATGATCAAAGCTGCTCGTCCTAAATGAACATCCTCTAGTACAATTCAAACAGTGGAATGTCTGAATAGGAGAATGTAATTTTATTACTAAATGTTACTTTCTGTCAAAGAATTTGCATAATCTTAATTAAATGAACAGGCTAATAAGCTCTGAGTGGTGAATTCTGCTGTTTAACACTCTAGCCAATTAGATCATTCAGTTTTTCAGGCATTCTTTATTGTGCAGACTAAATGGCTGTATAATGTTAGGTTGATTTTTTTTCCATTTTAGCAGAAAAACAGAACTAGCAGTAAGCAGAAAATTAAATAATTGTCTAAATAATTAACGGGATCATTTGCTTGCCAACCCTAATAATTAAAACAACATCAAAATAACAGGATTACATGACATAAGAAACACTGCCCATACAAGAAATTTTAGTGCTGATGAAAGGACTTGTTTCTGCATCCCTGGTAAACATTTAAGCCCTGATAGATATTTTGGGTGTCCTAAAATGCAATATCAACTACTAAATGCTGAGGCAGAAATGTACAGAAGTGATATCTTCCTTTTCTGCATTAGTGCTCTTGAGATGTTCTTTGTTTCTCCTCTGTGTATGCTCGTGTGCTCGTCTTCCGTAGCTGTGTAGCAAATCTCTTCTGGTAAACACAGAACAGGACTGAAGATGACTATTGAGAGCCATTTCCAACTTTCTGGTAAAATGTAGGAGCTGGAAAGGGGAATTAGATGGGAGCAAAGATAGAACTGAGATCTCATCAGTTCCTCTCTCTGAAAAAGTATTTAGAAGTGAAAGCTGAAAGTGCAATATGTGCTACTCAAGGAATACTGACAGTGTGCTGTGAAATTTTGCTATTTAGAAATTACTGTTTAGAAATATTTTGTGACCAGGGACAAAAGTACTTCATCTGTGTGTGAAAAACTACAGGAAATGCAGGAATTTTCTGAATTCAAAAAGAAAAAGGAAGGGCGCATCATAAAACAGGCTATATGAAAACCAGTACTTAATCCACGTTCACAAGATGGACAGCTCTGTTCTGCTACAAGTGTCTAAGAAGGAACAAGAAGTTCCTTGGTTTGCTTAAGACTGCTTTTCTAACCTATTAAAGGGTACAACTCGTGCTTTAATCAGGCAATGTATAGTACTCTTGTCTGTGGATATACTCTGAGGATGCACATCTGAGGAAGGCAACTGTGCCTTTTCAGCATTCCCAAATGTCAGTAGCAGAAATTACATGTCTAGGGCATGGATGTGAGTGAGTCAGTGAGAGAGGAGTTTAGCAAAGCTCTGGAGACCTCATCCTCTGCAGCTCTAAAGTAGTTGTCCCTTCTTAACTTACCTTTCACAGTGTATGTCTGATATGGAAAGCCACAAAGACTTTTTCTGGCAGCCTCTCTTCTTCATTAGAGGCCAAGCATATTTGTGCTTAGTGAAAAATCAGGGCCTTAGCCAGCAGAAAGGAAGGTTTTCATTCTCCTTGACTCATAGGAAAAAAAAAATGGATAGAGAGTTTTCAAAGAACACATTCTTACTAGTTATTAAATGTGCTGTTTTGTTGAAATCTGTTTCATTTCGTAAGTAATTTTTTTCAGTGAAGTTCTCACCTTGGTACTCTTCATCTAGGCCCCAAACAAAGAAAATAAAAATATAAAAGACAATCCTTGAGCTGTAGGAAGAGCTAATCCAGTCCTCAAGGGGAAATTTTTATTCTTGTTTCTTTATTGAATTTACTAGATAAGGGTATTTTGCAAAAAAACAATACTGTGAAGAAAACCCTATGGACGTGCACAAGGGCCTCTCAGCTGCAACAGAATATATACACAAGACACTTTAAAACCTAAGAAACTCTGTGCCCACCAAACAGAAATTGTGCTCCCTTCTCACATTCTAGTCCTGTTATAATATGTGCTTCTCAGTATCTTCACTCTACTATTTTTGTGTTTGTTGCAAGCACATATACCTAGGGACAAGATGCAGCTTTGGGAGCTGTTTTAAATGTAGCTTCCAACACTTTTCACAATTACTTATCTCCCTCCACTCTTCTATAAGAGAAGTGGTTAAAAAATATTGTTTTTACTGTCTCACCATGATAGCCTTTCATCAAGAAGTCATCTTTGTCTTCTCAGCATTTAAATATGATATTCTTACTTTCAACAGACACAAAGAAAGCCACTGTAACCTTCAGAATTATTTTTTGCAGACATTCTTAAGCTTATTGTATTGTAGAACCTACTTCTGTAAGATACTGCTTTACTTCTTTATTATTTGTCCAATGCACATCTATTGAGTACTTAACTTTCTTGCCCGTAAAAATAGTATTTTTTTGAAATACCATTTATAAAATCATATTTCAACAATTTTTTTTTTTCTTCCAGGTCTTTTTTTTTCTGGCTGTATCTGTCACACTTACATAGTGTCACTTCTCGTCCGGGCACAAATATATATATTCATTCAGAAGCTTTTATTCCGTTACAGCTTGAGATCCATTGCTGTTTTGTCTTCCAGGAAACACGTGTCTTTACGGGCTAGTTAAATGAGAAGCAGAATCTCCCTATATTTATGACTATATTTGAGTCACAAATACAGAAATAAATTGTTTTAAGAGGCCCATGGCTTCAACAGGTGCTCTTCAATTAGGCTCCAGTGTACTGTAATGTTACAGCAAATGCCTGCAGGCACAGATTTTTGGAAAGCAGCATTTAAATAACAAACTGTTTGATTCTACCTGCCTTGCCCTACCTACTGCCTTTTTTGAAATGAGCTAATTGTGTAATTCATTAAAAGAAAAACGCACCAAGGAAACTGGAGAATAACAATTGCAGTTAAGTTGCAGCCATGTTTGGAAAGGAGTACATTACTAAAGGGCTAGATCCAAGGATAAGGTTAGGAATCGTTAGTAGAATTAAACTAAAATCTCTTGAGCAATGATTTCTTTAAAGTATGTGCTGTTCTGGTATAATGGTAATTGCCCACCGGGTTAGAACGTGAAGCCGCTATGATTACCACAAGGAGGAGATGTTATAAACAACAGGCGAGGCACTTGCTTGCTTTTGTTTGGTCCTTAACCTGATGAGTTCCTCTTTCGGTGTATATTCCTTTGGGAAACAAAGAGATAGAGAAGCTCCCTTTATAATATCCTCATGATATGAGATAGCAACTGTCTTTTCAGCTATGTAATTATCTCATTCCTTACTGTTGTCTGTCATATGCGCACTCTGGATGGTTTTGCTGCTCATTAACATGTATCTGTATCTCTTCTGTTTCCATTTTATTGCACTTCCAGTTGAGATTTCTGTTTCTGTTTGTTTTCCAAACATTTTAGAAAGCATATAAAATTAAATACATGCTACAGGTCGTTTCCTCACCTTTGTCTGCGGTTAGGGTATTTCTCCCATTTAGGAGAATTTAGAATGAGAAAAAGCTCAATCTGAAATCCATTGATAACAACTGAAAAACAAATGTGCACCATGGAAGCAAGCTGAAGCCTTAGATGCTTCTATTTTTAAGTGTCACCGATATTTTATTTGTGTCCTTAAAGCAGGACAAACTGGAATGTATTTTAACGTTTTGGAATAAAACAGCTTTAAAAATACATAGCATCATCATTCTTTTGGGAACATATTATTGTAATAGGCAATTTTTCTCCATCTTTCTGCAATGCATCCCAGAGGTTTCAGGGAAGAAAAGCATGTATGTGAAATTCTAGTTTCAGTGCCTGCTCCCAGTAATTAGCTGGTGGTAGCTGCTCGCTTGTTATTTGTTTTGTGTTGTTTTATAGTGCAGAAAATTACTTACTGTACATCCTCAAGTATCTTTTACATAAGATTGCAGAAGATTTCTTTGACATTACTGACTCTCTGCGGTGAAATCCTTTGATGTGGAGGTATCAGTTGTCTTGACACTATGCTTATGGAGAAGACTGAGCTTAGAAGAGACGACTCAGAAGACAAGTTGTTCTTCCAAGATTATTAGCCCTGACCCCCCACCTTTCTGACATGACTGAAATCTTTAGTTGTTGTGCTTGCTGTTTCCATATTTTACAGCTGTTTTGAACTGTCATTTTGAACTTCTGTCTTCTCTAAGAAGAGAGTTGCTGGTTGTTGTGGATCCTTTCTTCCTATTCTTTCCTGTCTCGTATTCTGCAGTTATCAGTTTATGGTTATATGTTTCCTCTTGGAAATGTATTAGATTTTCTAAAGCACTCCAAAGACTTTGGGTGTGTAGCAGTTCAAAGTTTTATCTACACCTATAGATGACTTTCAACTATATGCTTTTAACCTTTATTAGCATTGCAAACATTACAAAGCTAAACTGAAGTGAATTCTAAATTCTGTGACTTTTTCCCCTATCATCTAGACTGCCACATTTAAATGCTACGCAGTCTGTCTCTAGTGATGGTCAGCAGTCTGGGCTGATCAAGTCCCTGAGCAACATGATCTCATTAGACCTGCCTGGAGGTTGGTCTAGATGACCTCTGGAGGTGCCTTCCAATCTAAATTACTCTGTGATTTATTCTTGGTACAATGAAAGTGTGTGTTAGCTGAAAAGCACAGTTTTCTAGGTTTTTAGTTGCCTTCTAGTGATAGAGGAGCAAGAGTGAAATTAAGTTTGTTGAACTATTTAGGAGAGGCTAGATCAAAAAATATAGCAACTCTCTGTCTATAAAATTGTGGTATATCTTACACTGTGACACACGTGGTGCAGACACACAGCTAAGCTGAAACTGATTGTTTCAGCTACAAGGTAAGTGCAACACAATGAAGAGATCTCAGTCCTTGAAATGGTAGTTTCAAGGAACAACTACCTTGTTCCTTGAAAGAAGGACTGCATTAGTGCATTTAGTGGTGCACACTGTCCTGCTGATATGACTGCTTTGCCCTGTGACCTATCTCGCAGTCTGGGTAGCTCTTCAGAGCTATGTGGCGCCTAAAGTTTTCTTACAACAGAAGCTCAGACGTTAGATTAACATGTCACAACAAAGTCTGCTTCGAATTTGGTGTGTTAGGAGTCTCTAAGTTGAACTCCTCTGAGAGTCCTGTGATAGGCATCTGCAGGCTGCACCTTTCATAAAGTAGATGTTGCCAAGTTAAGCACAAAACAGAGCAGACACTGCATTTTCATACAAAACTAGGAAAAGATTTCATACTTGCATAAAAACCAGATGGCGAACTATTCCCTCTACAGGCTACATACTGAGACCCTGTATATATTCCTTGGAACAATGGGGTTCTCATGCACAGCTCACAGTTCACTGGAGAGTTTCCTAATCATGCAGCTCCTGGGAAGACTAGGTTGGTGCTTTCTAGCCCTCTTCAGCTGCAGGGGGAAGTATAATATGTATGGGGCACAGAGGCAGCAGATAAGAGTGAGTGGGATGGAAAATCCAGTGATGAAGATAAATCCCTTGGAAGATGGAGATCAGGAAAACAGATCCTGTTTTTCAGGGGTCTCTAAGTAGGCTACAATGAAGAAAGCTATTGGGGGAATAGAAAACTGTTACTTAATCCAGACTGTGCCTAAAATTTCATTTTTCCTCAGATATTAGGTTATCAGAACTCTTCCTCTCCAAAAATAATTTAAACCTTGAAGACACTTTGAGTCTTACTGGCTACTTAGGAGTTCTCAGCCCATGCAAGACACCTCAGAAGATGCCCCAAACAAGCAGCCTCTACTGCATTTATAGGTCGTTAATCAACCACAGTTTATTTTCCTGCTATAGTAATGTTTTCTGTCCTCTTCTCACATTTAAGTTCCCCCTGTGAAAAGGAGCGGGAGTGGTTTGGAAAACTCTGCTTAAGATCCAGTTTCCTGTCAATCCAAAGAAACAGTCCTCAGCAAAGGGACTGTTTACAAACTGGTTCTTAAGAGCTCTGCTGCAACTGGATAAGGTCAAATAACAACTCTCACAGCTATTGTACCACTGGTAATAATTGCTATGCTTGCAATGGCCTGGAAATTGTGCCTGGGGCTTCTTAGTCCTGGTTTCCAAGCTTCTTGCTTATCTTACAGGTAAAATGGAGACATCTTTGTTAAAAAGCAGCTGGACGACCAAACCAAACTTTCCATGGCCATCGTGACACTAAGGTAGGACTCAATGAAACAGCTGAAGAGAAGAAAGGCAGAGGAGGGTGAGGTATCAGGAAAGAATGTAAAACTCCACAGCTTTTTAAAGCCCTCCTCCTCAAGAAATACTGACTGAAGCCACAGGGAAAGTTTCTGCTTAACCACATTTTAAAAAGTTTCATAAATATCACAATAAAGTGAAATTCATTGCTAGTTAAACCCTAACACCGGCATAAACTTATTTCTTATTCAGATGACTGAGCTGCAGCAGAGAAGCAGCACTGGGATAGCACAGGATTTATACTGCAAAATTTGAAATACCTTTCTGCATGAAGTAATAAAGGACACTCTCCATATTCTATTCTAATGGCCAATAAAGTATAAGACCAGCTAGAAAAATAAGGTTGGCAGAAACATGGAATACATTAGGAAATTATATTTATACTACAGTCAATTACCACAGCAAGCTTTTTACTTTATAACACAAACTCCTCTTGTAAACTGCAGTGTGCCAAAAATCTTCCAATGAGGGAGTAGGTCGTCAAATCTCATTCCAAACTCAAAAAAATTTTTCCATTACCCTCCACCATTTCCACATTTAATAAGTTGTATACTAGGGTTTGGCTGGAAAGTACAAATGTGTGCTGGGAAAGGGAGCATAAAAAGGCCCTAAAGGCCTTTGTGTCCATAGCTTCTCTGCCAGCAGAATTCAAGGCAACCTTTAGGCTACTTTAATTTGTGCTCCTTGGCAAAATACAGATAGGGTTTGATGCTGAATTGGCATATCTGATTTCCTCACAAACATTTCTCGTGGTGGCCTACTTGAGCCTGTAGCCATGGCTGGACATCAGAAAAACTCCAATAGCATGTTTGTTTTTTCTGCCCTTTTTTCATGCACAAGGGAATGGTATTCATCACAATGCCTGGCCATCTACTGATTGGTGTAGGCACAATTCAACGGCTTCCATGCTTGTTGCCAGCAGCAACATCTGAGTCCAATAGTAAGAGGATTTTCATGCAAGGATAAACGTATTTCGCAAAGGATGGTGTGATTACTCTGCTGGATTCCACCTAGCTATTGAAATTGATTTCCAACAGATTTTTGGAAGACAATTAAGACAGTGATTTTGACCACTGAAACCCTAAAGAAGTGGTTATCTTTTAATAGCAGCAGATTTGTCTGAGACATGTCATAAGAGGTTAACTGAGGTACTCGGGCGGTCATTCTTTCAAATTAAACAGAAAACGATGATAGGGTCAGGGCCCTTCACCTGATATTTCAGTATTGCCCAAAATACTTGCTTTCTTGCTATGCCATTTGTGGGGTTGACTCACCTGTGGAAATACTACTTATTGTGAGTTTTTTCATAGCTCTGCAGTCAACTGAAGAAAGGTTTTTTTCAATAATGTGAGTTTTACCCCTAAATTTTTTAGTGTTTTCAGGTTAACAGGCATTGAGAATGTTATTCTCAGTGCTATAAAAGCCTTTAAACAATACAGTTATGAAAACGTCCCTTTCAAAATCACATGACAGTGAGTATATGCCATGTCTGTTGGATACTATAATTTTTGGCTTTTGTGGTGGAATATGAAGGAAAAGAGAACGCAGAGAAGGAAGCAGTAAAAGTGTGTTGGACTTCAGATTTCAAAGTGCACACCGAATGGTTGCCTTGGCCGTTTGTGGGTATACTTAATATCTTAATCAAAATGTTCAAATAAGACCCATATGCTGATATTACAATTTAGCAGATATGTCATAAACTGCCAAAAAGATACAGCTGTGCAAACTTTCAGATTACGTCGGGCTTCATTCCTGCATGGGCGTCAGTGTTTGGTGACTGTTCTACCCCAGTTAGACCAGCCATGTCCAATAAAATATCCTACAGTAGCTTTCATGGCTAGTATGACATCATATTTGTTTTATTCATTCTTCAATTAAGAAACAGTTTCCAAAGTCCTTGCCAAAACCACCAAAAGTTAGACTGAAAATCTTAGAACACTTTCTTTCTCTTCAACAAAATATGAGGCTGCTCAGCTGAGGTAAATTACTCTACAACATTTCTTAACCTGGATTATTTTTTTCCTTTTCTCCAAGTCTTGAATCTGAAGTGGGTTTTTTGGGCGAGTTTCTAAAGACTCAGTACTGAACTGTACTAAAGTATATGCTGTGTTTTCTGATGTTTGCAGTTAAAGTAGTTCTTTAGCACAGCCTGAAGATACCTTATGCATGATAGACTTCAGTTGGGCTTTATTTTCCTTTGCTGTGTGTCAGAACTGGAATCACTTTAATTGTCATACCACCTCATTCTGTACCAAATTTTCAGACATTGTTGAGTGGATTTTTGCCTGTTACAAAGTCAGCTATTGCTGTCTGAGAAGTCACTTGAAACAAACGGACCTATATCCTGCTAAAATTTGTAGCATCATCTCTCCTTTAGCTGTTACCCCTCTTGCTGGCAGCAACTTATGTAACAAATGGGGGGGTAATAAGAGACAGGAAAGCAATGTCACTTTCCAAAGTGGATCCCAAGAAAAACAGGTTTTACTCCCAAGTTTTTAAAATTTGTCCAAAAATAGGTGGGTGAAATGACACTTGTGCTAATTAAATACTATGTTGAGTATATCTGACTCTGTAAAGTGTCATCAGTGTAATTTCATGTGGGGCCATTTTTTCTCCCTTCTCAGTTTTCACCAGTCAGGGTTTTCACGTGGAGGGAGATTGGTTAAATGTCCCTTGCCGCATCCCCTAAGAGAGTTTGTTTACGGTTAATTAAATAATCTAACAAAGCAATTAGTGGCTGTTTCAGCAGTGTGCTAAGCTAGTCCCTTGAGAGTGAAGAACACTGAGTACCTTTTGAGGTTAGGCCTTTTGAACAAAAAGCAAACTAACTTTTCAGTTTCCTTCTCTTCAGTTGCAAAGATAGACATCTTCCTATGGCTGATCACATTTAACTAGCATGACTATACGAAGCATATCTTATCCATCACCCAAACAGAATCTTCTTCCACAGGGTTGAGAAAGAAGCTTAACTGTCCAGCTTTTATAAATATTTTCTATTTCCCCACTCAGTATAAAAATATTTGGATCTTCAGCCTCCTGTATTCCCACTTCCACAAACCTTAACCAGGAAATGTTCATTAGTTTACCAAAGCTCTTTTTTCTTTAAGACTGAATTTTGCATTCTCAGCTCTAAACGGGGCTAAGAAACATCTAGGACTTCCAAAAGTCAGGGCCATACATTTTTATTCACTCTATTTTATTCACAGGAAACTGTGCAAAACCTCCTGAAGTAGGGATTGATAGCTGAAAACCCAGAGGTCATTTAAGCAGAAAACTGCGACTGACTTTTACTTCTAACTCCCTTGTTCCTGTTTTCATTGACTAGCTTTCATACCATTTCTAGAGAATAAAGCCCGGAGTTTTATTTGCACAATCCGGCTGACAAATACCAGTCCTTTGCATGACATATAGTATGTCCAGAATAAAACTATTAACTTCCGAATAAAACTATTAACCACCTTTTTAGATCATTGTTTTTAGGAATAACATCTCATCCTGTGGCATAAACATGACCAAATACTTTGCTCTGAAGAAAATACTAAGTTTATGGTCTCCCAGGTCTGGAAGAAGCTTAAATCACCTTGTTGTAGTAACATAGCTAAATAACTTTGTGTCCTTCAGATGTGTTTTTTATGGAGACCTTCCAGTGATGATGATGAGAACAGCTATATCCGTTTAATAAACACAACAGCAGGCCTTTCCTTTAATGTAATGATTCCTATGAGTGAACTGAAATAGTGAGTGTCTTACTGACCGCATCAGAGCTCCAAAAGCAGCATGACTATGCTTAGTTATGAGCCTCCATTGACAAATCAAACCAAACACTGTTTTTTATTCTTTTCCCTGTATATAAAATCATACAAATAAGAATACCATAGGTCCAACTGCAAAATTTTATTTTCAAATGGCTGGCTGTTTTCTGTCCTTTCCAGAGATTTTAATACTCTCAAGATCAAAACAAATGCTTATGATTTTTCCCTTGCCTCATCCTTTATTTTACAGTGATACAGCTGAAAATATTTTTTAGCCCCTATTTGGCATTTGCCTCTTTCAGTTCTGAAAGGGTGATCACTGGGCTTCACCAGAGAGGTTTTGTTTCTTTCAGGGTTTTCTCTAGCTAAGAAAATATTTATCTTCCTATTGGTATAGCTGTAAAAAAGTGAACACCGACTACAAAAACAGCCATGAACCTGCAGAAATTTACTATCTGAAGTTTTTTTAAACCATTTTAAAGCAGTAAGTATATATTTTCATAAAGGTATTGCCTTCTTGCCTGTATAAATTATGCCACTTTTGGAACAGTCCAATTGATCCTCAAGTCTCTACCTTTTCTGAAGAAAATATAAAAAAAAACAAATTTGAAAAATCACCGTTTCCTGTCCTGGAAAAATAATTAAAAGAAAGTAACAACAATAAATCAGGCTAAAGCACCTTGGGAATCCTTTGCCCTCAAAAATATCTCATGATGGCCTTAGCAAAGTAATAGAAATAGAGGAAAGTTTTCCAGATCCCCTCCAAACTTCTATTGAACTAGAAACTATTTGCTCTGAGCACTTCTTCTACTGTGTTTTTGATTGCCCAATAAATCAAAATTATTTTCATACGTTTTTTTCAATAAAGAATATAGCTCAGCAAGTAAGTTGCCTTGAAGCTGATGCATTTCTAAACTCTTTGGAGCCCATGAAACATGGAACCATCAAAACAAAAGATAATCCTCTATCAAATGAAAGACTTTATCAAAAACTACCACATATCTTGTCTACCTGTGTAGACAGTATTTTTTTTTTAAACTATTCTTCCTGTCAGTAAAGTCTACATAATTGCAACAACACCACTTATGATGTGTCTGTCATTTAATGTTGCCTTTTTATTTTTGAGTTTTTAAGCCTTGGACTAAGAGCAAATGAAAAGCTTAAGAAAGATGGGGTTCCCAAGTGGTGACAGGGTGTTTAGAAAAGAAGAATAACTCTTCTCTGTCATTTGTTGCTTTCATAGCTAATTTGGAACCAGATGATTCACAAATGGGTTAATGTAAATATTCAAGACAGCTTTCTTCTAACTGAGCTCAAGCATATCATAAGATTCTGTTTCATAATTTTGGTCTAATTTTAAACTGTAAAACACTCTGAATTTTAGAATAACCTCTGCAGTATTTTCTTAAAGTGGTGAGATTTCTTTGAACTGCTTGCTGCCAGGTATATCTGCTAGAATATTCTTTGGAACAACACCAAAAAGAAGCAAACTCTTCAAAAAATATGAAAGGGGTCTTTTTTTTATTGGTAGTTTGATTTTTTTTTTCAGGAATCTGTTTTTCACATGTGGAGGTGTTACATGTTTTCATTGTTGAGTAGTTGTTACATGTATGCCTTAATACCAAACAGAAGAAATAAATCAATGCTTGCCTTCTGCTGTCAGAGCCACTCACTGCTGGTGGCATGATTTGGTAAAACTTTACTCTGTAGTTTAACTCTGGTTTTGTGTTTAGAGATATTGGTTATCACAACACCCTGCAGGATGAATCTGAGAAAAAAACAAATGAAAAGGAGTACCTGGCACATACTAGGTTTTCTTCTGACTCTTGGGATGTACATCCCATTTACTTGGATTTGAGAACTATTGGATAGTTGTCTTGTGCTATTTTCCCCTTGGTGGCATGCCTACAGCAGAGTGGTTTGTTTAAAATCCAATTATCCAGTTTTGATCTGTTTTGTGAGATTTGAGTTTTATTGCAGTTTGAAACCATCAAACTGCAAGCTTTAGAACTGAAGTAAAAGGAAACATGAAAGCCCTCTGTTAAGATGACTAATATTCCAGATGAAGCTAATTAGTATGATAACCTATGCACGTAACAGAATTGTAAAATTAGTGAGATCAGCTCTGCAATACCATTAACTACATTATAACTCCTCACATGATTTTCTCCCCCCACTAACAAAAGGTCTTAGAAATGTGAGATTTCAATTTACTTTATCATCTGGTGGAGCTCATCAGCGCCACATGCTACAGTGAATATTGTGGTTTTCACAGCAGGGTCTTTTTTATCTCTGCAAATTTGTAAATTAAAATAATTTCACCTGGGGAAAACCTGCACCAGAGAAATGTTGGTGACCTTGACAACACTTTTCTATTTCTTCTTTTTATCCTCCTTTTTTTCCATAACAAAGCACAATGGCAAACAAAGGATAGAAGACTGCCTTGTGGTATGCATCACTTTTACTACATTCAGTTCTGTGCTGAGTGTTGCTCTAAGGTTATGTAGTCAGATTTACATGCTATCCTGATGTGGAAACCTGCCTTGGGAAAAAGAGAAAACAAAGAAAAGAAAGAGGAAGGGTAGTGGAAAAATTACATTTGGTGTGTTCCACTAAGGCAGGGAGGAAATGGGGGAAAATTGTTGGGAACATGCAATATGGGTAACAGCTAGTTAATCGACTTTGTGAAGAGCCTATGCTTCATGAGGAGCAAATGTCCTGGCACAGGATTGTGTATCTGTCTGTTTATCCTCTTATGTTCACTTATATCTTGATTTATCAGAACTGTAATAGCTTTTCTCTTCTTTTCTTCCCCTTTTCTCATGCTATCTAAGTTAAAATTTTTGCATTTTAAGTGAGAAACTTTTCAAAAAATGAAAAGTGGTATTGGAAATGATTTTACAGAAAACTTTCACTTTAACATAAGGGCCTGATTTTCTATTCAACCTATAATAACAAGTGGATCTAAATAGTGTCTAATGGGCAAAAGGACGTCTTGTACAAAAGAATGGGGAATCAAAGCTACTACATGAAGAGCTGAACCATCTACAAGCATACAAAGATTTTTTTTTTGTGTCTATTACAGTGGCATAAATTACAAATGTGACACAAGTTCAAATAATTTACATAAATGTAAAAGTAATAATAACCCTGTATTATTGCAATCTCTTGGCTTGTTTAAAATCCTCAAAAAAACCCCCCAAAATATGTAAGTCAGCAATAGGAATAGTTGTCACAATGTCTCATGTCTGTCTCAAAGTGAAGGCTGTTAATATTAAGGAATAATGCCTTTGACCCTTTCTAAATTGCTTGTGCTTACTTCCTGGATTATCAGCATGAGTGTGGCACTTACCACTGTGCTTGCTCTGGAGGCTTGAATTCACGAGTTAACTCTCTCCTTCATTCCCACTATCAGAAAATGACAGAACTGTAAAAGACTGGAGCAAGATTCAACCTACTGAGCATGAAAAAGGCAAGTAACACCTATACTGATCAAAACTGTAATTGTTTATGAAAAAATTGGCCCCAGTATTGTTCTCTGTCAAGAGAGAGAGAGAGAGAGAGAGAGTCAGACCTTTAAGAAATCTTAACATGTATTTGTTTATTTCAGGGAGGCAAATTAGCATTTAATCAGGATCTTCACCATGTGCAATACTCTAAAACTGATGGGGAAAATTATTATAATCACAGTGTCTAAGGTGCATTTAATTTAATTTAACGAAACACCCAGTATATAACCTGGGGACACTTAGAGGGGAATGCTAGTGCTTTCTGATGGGAAGAAAATTTAACTTTGATGGTAGAAGAAGGTGACATAGCAGCTAGAAGCATCTGTGCATGTGGTCAAAGGCCAGGAACCCACAGTGCTCCTTAGCCGGATGGCACTGCGGAAGAGGCTGGCTGCAGCCAGCATGGGTGATGCATACTCCAGAGCCTTGAGTGGCACAAGGCCCAGTAACAGTCATGAGCAACCAAAATCCAGGAACTGTGGAGGCAAGTCTGAGGGATACTGTGTCCTTAGTTCCTAACACCTTTGTGCTTTTCCTTTGTTTTCCTGCAGCTACGAGAGTTCGAGATAAAATGTCAGCCTCAGCTTTTGACTACAACCTGAAAATTGAAAATAAGAAGCATTGTGACATTTTAGCTCTGAGACCTTTATTTTCTGGCTAGGGGAACAGCAGACCTGGCTGCATTTAAGCTTGTTCTCATCATCCTGAAGCCAGGTGAAAGTCACACAGCCAAAATATCATCTGAGAGCTTTTTTTTCCCCATTATACTTCTAGGTCTTATTTTATTGTTCTTTGACTCTAAAGGGGGAGAAGCCACGGTTACCATTGATTAGTCTTTCACCTCAGGAAAATGCTGTGTCTGTTCCTCCTGGTTCATGGAAATCCTACAGACCACTACTTTCAGTGACTGTGACAGTGAGTTTAGTCCACAAAAAACTGCTACAGATTAATACAGAGATCCTTAACAACCAGAGAAACCATGCAAGGTCCTCATTACGCTCTTTCAGCACCTCTAAATCCACCCCAATGATTCCCTGGCATACTGGGTCTCACTACCCTAGGCTGCTAAGACACTAAGACAGACTGACTGATGGTATATTAGCACGCTGGTGCATTGTGAGTGTTTACACTGCAGGCTCAAGCAATACCAAAACTTGCTTTTGCTTTCAACCAAAATAAGTAAGAGCACTGACTTCTCAGTGACTAAGTGATGTAGTCACAATTTCAGGTAATCTTCTGTTTAGAGAGAATTTTTACTTCTCTTTGCATCTAGATGGTGATCCAACACAGATGTTAAATCTATGCCTAAACCTGTGCTGCTTCCTCCTCTCTTTTTTTTTCTTTTTTTTTCAATTTAATTTTTAAGATGATAATAGGATGGTTCTCTAGGGTTTTTCTGTATCTAGATTCTCCAGTATTTCATCTTTGATAAGGCTTACTCCTTTTGCCCTGTAAGAGCTCAGTCTCATAATTCCAAAGAAAGTTGAATTTTCAGGCACACTGGCTACATGGGTCTGGCTTTCAGCAGGTCTTTCATTCGCTGCTCATCCTGCAGCCAGTGAAAGGAGAGGCCATGAAATATCAGGAAAACATTTTCTAATCATTCCCCCCCTCTGCTCTAGCTTCACCTCCCATTTCCAATAATGCTTGGCAGCTGCAGAAAGAGAAAAGCACCCCTTTCAAACCTGTTGTTGTATTTCTGTGCATCTTGAACTGTATAGACAGTTCAAGTCATATTCCTGGTTCAAAAAGGGCCTTGGGGTGTTTTATTCTATTGTAGTTCCTGCCTTTAGGTTCTTGATATCAGTAAATAAATACAAATAATAATGTAGCTGGTGAGTTTCTACACTGCTTTTAACTGTACTTAAGGACTCATTTCCTAATGCACTGATTCTTAAGGATTGCTGGGGACTGCTAAGGCTGACCAAAGATCTAAACAACAGGAAGGATATTTCAAATTAGAAAAGAGAAGCGCTGGCAGAGCTCCATGTACCATATGTTAGGCTCTGTCCATGGTTCCTCATTCTTCTGAGTACAGAAAGGTAAAAAAATCAAGTAAGGGAGGGAAGGATTATTCAGGAGGGAGAGTTTGTTAGGAGGGAGAGTAGGGAGAGTAGGTCCAGATTCTACAGTTCATTCTGTTGCTGTACGGTGATTATAGGAGACAGGATTTAACCAATAACCTTAGTAAAACCTTCTGCTTACATGAATTTGTAATTGAATCACTCTTCCTTTGGCTATACTGTTATTCAAAAGTATTTGATGAAGCTTCCTGGCAAATTTTAAAAGCAGCAGATGCAGTATGAAGAGCTCTCTGTGAAAGTGATCATTTAAAATACAAAGAAATTGAACACATAAGTCACAAAATACTGGTTTTGTCCCTTCAAAGAGGGTAATAGCATGCCTAACATGGTGGTAGTTTGAGTTTAATTCTCTAGATACTTGTACTTATAATTATACAACTAACTTCTTGCAAACAGTGACAAGAAACTGAATAGCGGAGGTAAATGAGGGCAGAATGTAAGTGATTCATCCAACAAAAAAAAACCCTGAAAATTTTATTTTTAGATTATAATTTTTGTAGTATTCATACAAATGTATTTTATAAAAATAAGTTATTTGTTAATAAAATTGATCTGCCAAAATAAATAACCGTCTTTTCCATTATCTGCGTCTAGGGCCCTTAGGTTTTCAAACATATTGGTAGGTATTTTCTATAGATATCTAGCAATATTGTTTACTGCATCATTTTCTGAAAGGTCCTGGTCATCCCCACAGGGAAGAGAGGCCTGCACCTGACAGGCAGACTTGAAGAGTCTGCTTACTTTGCAGCAGCTGGATATGGTGATTGTTCTAAAACCATTATTTATTTTGCATAATTGTTGACCTTTCTGCCTGTATTCTCTGGTGAGGAATTCAGACCATTTACAGTACTGCAGAAGAATAGGTGATTCTGTCTAACAGAGATCAGGAGGTTTAGTAGTTTCCTTTTAAATCACTGTATTCAGAAGTTTGGATACCCTAAATACTAGGTTTTTTTTCAGCTTCAATTAAACTGTTAAAATGTGTAATTTTAAAGATCGGCTAACCAAATAAATGTTTACACAGCTATGTGATGTTGCAGTTCTTTAATATTAAGCAGGTTGGGATATACATAAAGACATTTAATTTAGGCATAATATTACCATTTGCTAAGAACAGACAAAAGAACCTGTAACTTTATCTTGGTGAAAATGTAGTAGTTTATTTATACAAAACTCCTTTCAACCCCAATTTTAATAGTTCAGTTGGTTGAATAATTAAGAAAATTACTTGAGTATAATTTTTGTACTGAATGATGTTAAGCAGTAACCAAATTATATAATGAAATTTGTTCTCTTATCAATGGAGTTAGTAGTTTGAAGAAAAATGCCCAAATTCATAAGGAAAACTATATAAGAAAAATAAATTTCAACTGCTATCTCAGTTTACTGCAGGAAAGACTGTTTTCTGACTAAAGGTTGTGTCCAATATAAAAACTGTTGTAATACACACAGTAATCATTAGTACAAACAAGAAGAAAATAATTTACTGCATCCTTTGGTCTTTTTTGAGTGAATAAGAACTTTAATCTCTTTC
>NW_009200682.1:27824-31851 GCF_000690835.1 Fulmarus glacialis
AAGGAAATTCCTAGGTAGGCTAACATTTTTATTGATAGGAAAGTCATTGTGCTCTTGGACTCTTATTTAATTTGCTTATGTCTTTTTCTGTCTCTAAAACATTTTTACTTCAAGCAAATTCAGAGGCAGCTCCTGGCTTTAGGATAAGTAATAAGAAGGTCTCCAGATAGTGAATACAGCCTGCCTTAGCTTCTGACACTGGAGGCCTGGGTGTAAATCTTCTCAGAGGCCAGCTGAAATCATTTCCCCAGAACAGTGCTCCAGTGGCAGCCTCATTCAGATTCCCTTGAAAGAGATTTCATTTCATTAAACTCTAGACTTGACTTTCTTGCAAAGAGGTCAGGAAAAATGCTACATGAGGCTCTCTCTCCCTTCAGTAATGTCACCATTTCTTTGATTTATAACAGATGCATCTTTATAGAAGGGCCATACAGACAGAATTCTGTTTCCTGCAAAATTAAGACAATCAGATGAGGGCATAGGCCGTATTTCTGAGTAAAATACCAGAAAGCCACACTCCATTGCAATATCATTGCAACAGCATGTTTGTCAAATAAACATTTCAGTTAAAAAAAAAAAAAAAAAGAAAAAAAGAAATGGCAGCATTTCTTTTATTAATTTCCAATACATGTTATTATTATAACATTTTTCTGAAATTAACCATCAGACACTGTAACCACAACAGACCAGGTCAGACTTGTCAGTAAGATGCTCCAGGTAACTGGGTTACCTGAAGAACTAGGTAAAATGGTAAGTTATTGTTAGCATGTTACCAATATTGTTAACAATGTTACCCTTGAAGTTGAAACTTCTCTAGTTTTAAATGGAGACTTAATTGTGTTGAGCAAATAGTTTCCCAGTTACAATCATACTATCATCATGTTTTGATCTCACATCCATTGTCTGCCATTCACCTTTGGGCAGCCTGTTCTTTGGTTTCCTGAGTGTCAAAGGGCTGCTTTTTCCTACAGACAGCTTGGTTTTAGGGTCATACGTATGTACTCGTAATAATAGACTATTTTCTTACAAGGTTGACTTTGCTGAGGCGGAATATTCATTTATCTTGTTTCTCATACAGCAAAGAGCTGGTCAGGTTCCCTGGCTAAAATGGGATTTATGCTTAGACTTTAATCAAAGTTATATATTAAAAGGGAGTGGCAATAGCTTTGATATAAAGAAGTTTCTGGTAATAGATGCATTTGCTTCCATTTTCCTAAAGTCTGGCCTATTGAACATGCCTGAGGTATAAGTAACTTAATGAATCAAGAAGGTGGTTAGTGTCCCACCACCCTGGCGGTTATGTCTTTTATCTATGACATCTATATGTGTGGCACAGATGTGTTTTATGTATTACATGTACTTCTGCTGTTTCCTGCCTTGCCACTTACGGGATCTTGCAGAGGGGAAGGAGAACACAGCAGCTTGGGCACTAGCGGTCCCTGGGCAAGAACTGGTTCTCAGAAAGAAAGCACAAAACTTCTTTCCAAGAAAAGGAAGAAAAAAGTACCTCCAGGGAGAAATGAGTAAAAGCTCATGAATAGTGTTGCCTGTGCTGAAAACAGCAATTGTTCGTTCAATACATGTTTTATTGTGAACTTTACTGGAATCTGTGCAATAGAGAGAGTTTTGAATGTAACAGCTTGGTAGAGCTCATGTGAAGTGTTTTTCTGACTCACAGGTATTTTGAGATTGGAAAGAGTTATTTCAGTTTCTGTTCTTTCTCCATGTCCTTTCTGTCTTCCATTTTGGTCGAGTGCAAACATCCATTGGTAGGGATTTGATGTGTGTGCCTCCTTTCCCCTGACCTTTAGTGACTGAGAGACACTTTACTTCTAAGCGTAAAATACTAGAAACTGTTGTGCCAATAAAAATATCTAATCACAACCAAAGCATCAAGTAGTCATGTTCTTGCTTTTACCCACATACCAGAAAAAATAAAATCCGCCATAAACTCCCAGCAAAACAGGAACTGTAGGCAGGAATTAGAATAATAGAATCATAGAATTATTTAGGTTGGAAAAGACCTTTAAGATCATTGAGTCCAATTACATATACTAACTTGAAAAGGGACTCCAAAGTCACCAATCTTATTGAATGATCTACTCACTTCAGTTTCAGCTGATGTCTTTCTCTTCCAAATTATTATGATTGAGAGTGTACCCATTAAAAATTTTTCATTTGTTAGATGGATGATGCTATTTTATAATGTGGCCAAATAATGCACCCATTATGAATTTCAAGTCTGGTGCCAACAAAATATCTGCAGCTCTTCTTAAACAGAGCTTGAAACCTCAGAAGGAAGGTCATTGAAAGACAGTTTGGGAAGAAAGCCATGTAAGTTTAACCAGTAACTGCCTGTGTTTGGATGTCATTGGTTTTCTGTCTGATGTTTTCTTAGTAATTAGGTTCATAAATACAGTAGAGGTAAACCAGAGAGAGATTATTAATGGATTTGAGCAAGCCAAGCCTGTTGACCCCAAGTGTGTAAACATCAGATACAGTCGTACCCCAATGAAGGCTGGAATCATTTGAAAGGCAGAAAGAATCAAAAGAGATGTGTCTGTACCTGCAATTTCCAAAGCAATGCTTTTCAATAACTTAATTAAGCATTGGTGTTCATAGTAAAACCAGTGTTTCTGCTTTGGATGTCACCCTATTTTGTAAGCATAAAATTGTCTTTCCTACTTTTGTGCAAGTTGGTTGTTTTCACCTACTTGTAAAAATCTCAGATCTTTCCATCACACATTCATGTTGCATTTGTTTTAATTTTAATTTTATTTTCTCTTGCTTCCTTTCGCCCCTGTTTCTACCAAAATTTAAATGCCACCATAGTTGTTTTAAATACCTTGCGGAAATTGAGAGATTTAAAAAAGTTTCTTTGTAACAAGGTTAATTTCTGAGCACTATCTTGATATTGCAAGATACTTGTCAAGCTCTAGATGTTGACTGTGGGGGGATAGATTAAAGTTTTATGATTATTTATTCTGTCTTTTTATGTTGAGCCAAAGAAGTCCTCTATAAGCTGGGACAAAGCTTTCTTATAACATCAGAGGAAAATTTTAGGACATCAAAATATGAATCTAACAATCTATTCAAGCCCAGCAGCACCAGAATTAGAAGCAAAATAACAACTAGTATCAAGTCTACTCTCATGATGTGTAAGTAGGTAAAGAGAGTTGAAGGCAATTGTATTATACAAATAAAAATATATTTGACTGAAAACAAGTGGAAATGATTCTGTCCTCTGGTACCTAGGCATAACCTATGAGACTGTCATTCCAATAGAAGAGATAATTTTTTTGTTTTATAATGTGGGTTTCTCACAATACAGGGCAAGTTTCTGGGCTTTCTTCTTAGCTGAGACAGATGAAAAACGCCTATTACTTTTTCTCCAGTGACACCAATAAAAGTGTTTTTTCATTCTAAAATCCCAAACTATACATTTGGAGTGTGTGGAAGATAACTTCCTGACGCAGCTGGTAAGCGAGCCTACCAGGGGAGGTGCCTCGCTTGACCTGCTGTTCACAAACAGAGAAGGCCTGGTGGGAAATGTGGTGGTCGGAGGCCGGCTTGGGCTTAGCGACCATGAAATGATAGAATTCTTGATACTTAGTGAAGTAAGGAGGGGGGGCAGCAAAATTGCTACCATGGACTTCCGGAGGGCGGACTTTGGCCTGCTCAGGACACTGGTCGAGAGGGTCCCTTGGGAGACAGTCCTGAAGGGCAAAGGGGTCCAGGAAAGCTGGACATTCTTCAAGAAGGAAGTCTTAAAGGCGCAGGAGCGGGCTGTCCCCATGTGCCCTAAGAAGAACGGGCGGGGAAGACGACCAGCCTGGCTGAACGGGGAGCTCTGGCAGGGACTCAGGAAGAAAAGGAGAGTTTATCACTTGTGGAAGAAGGGGCAGGCAACTCATGAAGAGTACAGGGATCTTGTTAGGTTGTGCAGAGTGGAAATTAGAAAGGCAAAAGCCCAGCTAGAACTCAACCTGTCATGAGAAACTACAAAAAATGTTTTTACAAGTATATT
>NW_009200683.1:0-10274 GCF_000690835.1 Fulmarus glacialis
ATTCTATGATTCTGTGATTCTAAGGTGCTCCCACTCCATGAGAGAATAAATTATGCAGATGAGGAACATAAGCTTCACCCTGAATTCCATGGAGAGAATCTGAAAAGACACTGGGAAATCTCATCTCATCATGCTCAATGTGAAGAGGACTCAGATCTTGTCATAGGAATCAACGATAGTATCATGATGCACCTTGTTTATAGGAAAACATTTTTCTCTGAAGTCCCTATGGCCATTTTGCATTTCTGAATCACTTATTATAAAGTTTTATCAGAAAGGAAATTAGTAATATAATCTGTCAACTCTATTTACCTCTAACTTTCTCGCTACAAACTGTGGCAACCATAACGTGCCCATATACAGCAAATGACAAATGACTGCAATTGCTGTTTTGTTAACTATAGTGCAATATTCTGTATACGTGCTTTAGAAGTCCGCTGTATATAGCATATTGAGGGCTTCACCCAGGTGCATGCTGTGAGCAGGCAGCTTGTATAGTGTGTATTGGACTCAGGTGCGCAGTGTGGAAGTCTGAATGACAGTGAGTCTATAGAAAACACTTACTTGCACTAAAACGCAGCTATTTCCTCTCTGCAATGTGGCAGCTGAGATCACGGAGCAATCGTTTCCAAGCAGAAAAGTGTGGAACAATGTCTCCAAATGAAATTATAGCTTGAGGAAAGGATTTCTTTGAGGCAGGACGGAATGTAATTACCCAAGTTGGACTTTTGCCAGGACACTGACGTTTAAAACACTTTCAGCTCTTGTGGAAAGTGCCACAGGATCTTTTAATGACTGCAAAGGAATGGGCTTTGGAATCTTTTTTTTTTTTTTTTTTGGTTTGTGTGTTTCATCCAAAAGGCAGAATAATAAAAAGAGAAAGAAAAAACTATCAAAGAAAAAGCTAATCTTTGCAAAGTGATGGAATATGTAAATCCCACTTTGAAATGGTAATTTATTAACTTCTTTTTAAGATAAAAATGCAATTAGTTCATTCTTTCATTTCCCCCATCCCAAAAAATGCATATATATTGTTATCACGTCTTTCGCTCCTGTGTCAAATCTGTATCATTTAATTTTGTTACAGTGAAACTTGTGGGTTTTATAAAACGGACTGGTGGGTTTTTTTTTCTGCCTTGTTACACTCCTGACTGTAAATAAAAGAAAATATTACTAAATTCAGAAATGATTGCTGTCAAAAATCTGCACTTTGTTGAATTTTATAAAGGCTATGGGCTATTTTTATATTAGATGCAGTGTCAGTAAAGAGTAATCAGAGAGTGAAAGGAACTTTTTATCACTCCCAGTTTATTCACAGAAATACCCTCTTAAGCTCTAAAGGAAAAAAAGAAAATATTATGTGTGATAGAAGAGTAAGCGTGCCTTATTTTCCACTTGATCATTTTTGGTAAGGGAATGAATGTAGCTGCATCTATATCTATGCATCTCTATACATAGCACACTGATTATTCCTAGCTAGTCAATCCAGCACAACTTTTCTGAATCCCTTGTATTTTTATCACCTTGTTTTTACATTTCATCAAGATTATGTAAAGCTGGGTTTAACTGTCTGGTCATCTATATTTGGGTAAATACCTGTAAATGTTAAATAAAAGGTATTAAAAAAAAATCTTAAATAAATAAATGTTAAATGAATCAATTATTGCAGCAGTGGGAGATTTTATTTGATAACAGTAAAACCTGGAGATTCCTGTGTCTATTAATTTACTAGTTTGGATATTCATGGAGGGTACAGTAGGTGCCGGCTCAGACTGTTTTCTAACCTGTGGGAACTTGAGTCCACATCTGGCTCTGAAGAGAGACCTGTCCTCACAAAGCTGTTGAATAGTCTATGCTACTGCTCTTATAGTCCTTCCTGGCAGAGCTGCTTGACATTCTTTAGGATATTTAAACAGGTATCAAGTCTAAAAGAAAAAGAGTGACAGGGAGTCACTTGTAGAGAATGAATACATTTCTTTGGCAGTGAAGACACAGGGGGTGGGATTCACCCCCCCTGTTTTTAGGTGCCTATAAAGTAAATGTCTCCATCTGGATTAAGTTGTCCAGGCTCCCTTTATAATCAATAGAAATCTAGCCCATAGACTTAAAGGACTGCAATTCATCTCATGCTAAAGTAGACTCTTACATTTACAGCAAAGAAACACATCTCTTCCATTCTCCATGTCTCATTTTGAGCTCCTACTCCTCACTGATGCTTTTAATCCTGAAAGACAATGCAAAGAGATATTTATATGTTATATGGGGTGATTGAAATGAAGAAAAATTAAAACTGGAGATGTGTCTCTGGGCTTGGGTGCTGGGCTATTACTGAACTGAGTAGAGAAGGCAGCCTAAAGAGACTGCTTCTCACAGAGTTCTGAGGTGAGATCCCAAATTTGGTGAGAAGTAGCCCACAAGCCCATTGAGATCTGAGTTCAGCATATGCTCGGCTACGCTACCAGTTCTGGCAGCAAGATGTTGTCTTTGAGACCATCAGGGTTGGCTGGTTAGCAGCAGTCTCCTATCCAGAGTTCACAAGGATCTGTTGACTTTCAGCCGTGAGTCCTGGCAGCGTCCAGTTACCATCAGTCAGTTGACCTCTTCGAGCGGTCAGAAGGAAACAACTCACAAAGGTGTAAGTTAAGGATTTCTTCCCCCTCGTCTGGATGTCTTGTGTCATTTCATGAACCAAAGAAAGCCCTGGATGGATGGTGTAAGATGCACACCACCTCTCAGAAAGAAACCACACAAGATTGAAGTCTACAGAGCCTCTATTTCCTCAGTTTTCCTCCATGAAATGCTCAGTGGAAAACCTGCACCTTCCAATTCATCCTGCTGCTGGAAATTCATGATCCTTCTAATCTAACACACCACAATTACCATTTCACAGGCAGGGTTTTTAACTTCCAGCATGATCTAAACATCCTGTGTGCCTTCGGTGGTGTGACTTAAGGCAGCAGAGTAGGAGTCGGGAGACTGCGTGTGTAATGATGAGCCCCTAAATTAGGAGTAAACTGGCCCCATTTTTAAGGGCTGTGTTTCAGTCGTTGCTTCACCGAGGAGACAAGGATAACAATCATTGATTATCCCGCCAGCTCTGGTGGTGATGAAAGCTCAGGATTTGTGCTCCCCACCCTCACGCACAGCATTGCTGGTAACCATGGTGTCCGAATGCGTGCGAGCGGAGCCTGACTTCTTACATAATGCTCGCAGCACAGCAGCACCACCAGACTTAACAATTAAAGATTTGTCTTGGTGAGCAGGGATTAAATACTTTTCATTAGCAAATTTAGAGATTCTGAAGCCCTATTACAGAGATCTGCCACCCGCATTGTGAGCGAAACAGCTGTACAATGGGCGATTATAAAGCAGGAAGATGAAGTGACGTTTTGGCTAGGAACTTTATTGTCTCTATACTCTCAGCCTTACAATCCCATGGAAACAATTACGTTTAATAAGAATTATTGTTATTTCCTTCTGAGCGGGTGGGCTATTTGCTCCGTCTCCCCATAAAGGTTAAAGATAACAATGCATGACTCTCTGTGCTTTGTTAAGATAACTTCACGTTTCCATCACATAAAAAAAAAAAATAAATCACACGGAATATTCATAATATTGTGCTATATAAAGCTCAAGACACAGGAGAGAGCAGAATTATTACTATATATTTTCATTATTTAACAATTATCACTGTGAGAGTTTCTAGAACAAAAGTTTGTGGAAAAAAATTGAAATAAAATAAACAGTCACCTTCTTTCAAAGTTTGACTCTTTAGGGCTTTAATTCCAATCAGCTATAACAAAACTGATGACAGAAAGGGCTTTCAGCATGTTAATAGCATAGCAACATACTGGGTGTACTTGCAAATCCATTTGCTTTGAGATGCTTTGATCACTTAATATTCTACATGGAAAAAGAAGTGTTTTATGAAGGCAACACCCAGTATATGAAACATCTATAAAAGAAAATCATCTCCCTCACTCCTCAGAAATTCTCCATTTGCCTGGCAGAATTTACAGTCACCAGGCGCTCCTGAAGCCCGGAGTTTTGCAAGATTCACAGGCAGGCACCAGCCTTTGCGCACGCCAACGCAGCTTGTTGTTGCAACTACTGTAACATCTATTTTCAAACAAATGTCAAGTTTTACAGGTCACTTGCTACCAGGGTGTCCAGAACCCAGGTCCTCATACAGTGAGGCTGTAAGTGGACTGCTGCTATAGTAGCAAATAAAACAGTGTCAGGAAACATTGCTGGGCACTGGAATTTGCTGATAAACATTTTTACAATGATCACTGGTGTGGTTTTACCCTGGGCACTGTCCTTAGAATTCCTGGATGCCGGTTTATAGCTGGCACAGCCCCAAAACCATTCCCAATAGGCAGTCTGGACTCAGCAATTTTGCTTTACAGACTAAAAGAGTTTAATTGTATAAACACAGGTCATTGCTGGCCTCAGTCCTGGAAAATGCTCTCAGCCTTCCTTAATTTACTTCCGGAGATGTGGCCTCATCAGAAAAAATGTGGTTACTAATTTAGATGCATGCAGGATACAGTTTTAGCTACAGCCCTTAGCACTAGGGTATGCAAAGTCATTACAGCTGGAACTGGCACAAAGCAGAGACACAAAACACTCCCCCAGTGACCAGGAGGAGCTGTAAAGTGCCTGCTTCGTGGCAAAAAAACAGTCTCCAGCAATGGATGTTAGAAAGTTCTCTGATTTCAGCGGCTGCTGTTCTGCAGCTGCCTGCTGGGAGATAACAGTCAAATGTGGGGGTCTATGTATTTACAGCACTGAGATTTACTGCTGGGGACATCGAGCAGTGCAATCCGAAGCTCAGCATTCAAATAGAGAACAACAGAGAGTTTGTCAGCCCATGTTGCCTCCAGGGATGAGGTGGCCAGGGATGCAGTGGAGACACCAGTTGGAGCCTGCGCACACCCTTGTAGCCCTTAGGTGTTACCCAAGAGAAATGAGCCTCTGAGCCAGGCTTATTAACCTGGGCTTAGCGATGGTAACATGGAGCAAACGCAGAAAAGAGCTGACTTGTGTTTGACCGGCCTGCAGTGAAGTCAAAATAGACACTCAGTCCCAAGAAGTGGAATCCTGAATTAGCCCAAAGCAGGACTTTTGCAGAAAAGCTTATGCATTTCATTTTAGATGTGACACAGAAGGTTCAATAAGTAGGGAACATCAGTTCATCCTATTACCCAAAAGACCAGGTTTTAAAGGGCACTTCAGTTCTTAACCTCCATTGTTTTCCACTTCTACAGTGATATATCTGGCCAGAAGACTCATAATGTTCTTTATTTTAAACAAAGGGAATACAACTAATCATTAAAAAGAATATAATTAATCATTAAAAATCAGTCTAGATTTGTAGGATACCAAAGAAATATGTCATCTACATTCCATCCTTCACAAAGCATCAAAGGTGGGATGTCTTGATCTCTGGAAATACCTCTTTCACTCTATTGCTTATTTTAGATTAAGAGTAACATATGTCACCTGATTTTAGGCGGCTAAGTCTAAGCTCCCTTTATAGTTATAAGAGATTTAGTCACAGTCAGTGTGCTTTTGTATTTGATTAAAACATGCAGAACTATTTAGGGAAATCGGGAATCTCTCCCTAGTCTCTACTGACATCGGGAGTAGTCTCCAGCTGGCTGTAGGAGGATCCTAAGGTGGCTTGTGAATGATGCCTATGCTGTAGACACCACATGTAGTCATGTGAGAAATAGGCAAGGTCCTAAAAGTTTGCTTAGATAGCCATAGGTAGCTGAGATGAATTTTACAGAGGCTGAAATACCGCTTAATTCAACACCAACTTGACTTTGCATAATGTGAGAATATAAGACATCAGGATGGCCATATGGGGTGCAGTACTCAGCCTATCCCTGACTGTGGCTGGTAATAGATACTTAGGGAAAAATGCGTGGGAAGCAAGGCATGTTTTGAGTATAATATTCCTTCCCTGGTATAAACCCTCCCAGCTCCTGCATGCAAATGGACTGGAGATTTGTTGAGATAGAGATTTCCTTCAAACCGTGGTGTTTAATAGAGTCTAATGAGCTTGCCCTTCACCATGCTTGCTCTTTTGCATCCAGACGTGGATGTAAACTGATTATTGTCATCCCAAAGATGCACAGTAACATATGGTGCGTCTTCATCCAGAGGGTAGTAACACTGAATACTGGCACAGCAACAAGTAGTTTTAAGAAGTTGTTCATGTGAATGAGGGAAGCTGGGGTGGATTTGAGGCAATATGAGGGTTGGCGGCTAAAAAGGATGAGTGGGATTTTGGACAGATAAAGATTTTGGATTTTATCTCTCCCCTGTCTTTCTTTCTGCTCCCCAGAAATGACCTTTCCCCAAAATCTCACTTCCACGTTTCACATCTCTTCCACTGCCACTATGGCCTTCCCATCAGCTGTTCAGTTATTTATAAAAAATAAAAAAAGTCCGTTTGTTGAGTTACTTTACATAGACAGTGTGATTTGTTGGTCATTCATTGAGCTAACTTCTGAAATCAGAAACCTGTGGCCTTAAGTGCCAGTATTATTGACTGTGTATATGGGATTGGAGACAGATGTACGCTTACATGTACAAGAGTGTTTGTTCTTGCTGTCAGCTTAAGTTAGGTGTCTATGAGTAAAATGTGTCTAATGTTTTCATTGTATTTGCTTTTTACCTTGTGCAGCAGCGTTAAAGAAAACAGTCAATACTTCAGCAAATAGTGGAGGTTTGCAGTTCGTGTAATGTATCCCACTGCAAGAACAAATGGGTACATCCTTCACTTTGAAAGTTTAAACAACAGATTACCCTCTGCACTTGGGCGTATTTCAATTCAAAATTATTATTTGAATTTTGCTAATACTAAAGGCATGGTCAGGAACTATTGTGTTGGGTGCTACACAGACAAAGAAGGAGCATAGAATCATAGAATCATAGAATCATTAAGGTTGGAAAAGACCTCTAAGATCATCGAGTCCAACCGTTAACCCAACACCACCATGCCCACTAAACCATGTCCCTAAACGCCTCATCTACACGTCTTTTAAATACTTCCAGGGATGGTGACTCAACCCCTTCCCTGGGCAGCCTGTTCCAAGGCCTGACCACTCTTTCAGTAAAGAAGTTTTTCCTAATGTCCAGTCTAAACCTCCCTTGGCGCAACTTGAGGCCATTTCCTCTCGTCCTATCGCTTGTTACTTGGGAGAAGAGACCGACCCCCACCTCGCTACAACCTCCTTTCAGGGAGTTGTAGAGTGCGAAGCGCCGAGGTCTCCCCTCAGCCTCCTCTTCTCCAGGCTAAACAGTCCCAGTTCCCTCAGCTGCTCCTCATAAGACTTGTTCTCCAGACCCTTCACCAGCTTCGTTGCCCTTCTCTGGACACACTCCAGCACCTCAATGTCCTTCTTGTAGTGAGGGGCCCAAAACTGAACACAGGATTCAAGGTGCGGCCTCACCAGGGCCGAGTACAGGGGTACGATCACCTCCCTACTCCTGCTGGCCACGCTAGTTCTGATACAGAAATAGTCTCTGCCAGAAAGATTATTTCCAAATACATTTTTGCTATTGGAAATCGTGTTCTCAGTTATTTTCATCCAATTAGAGGATACAAGCGATGCCATATAAACTGTGATGCTAATCAAAATAAATCTCTGATTTTATCCCAGCTGGTCACATGACTATAAGAGATGTCACTATCAGCAAAACTCTACAGATAGTTACACCACTGCAGCTCATGGAGAATGAAAAGGATCTGAATTATTTATAACAACTGGGTTAGCTTCTCAGCAGGAGAAAACTGGCAGAGCTAATTAACTGATATACCCCAACTGATGTTCCACTCCATATTTGAGGAATAACTCCAAATAACAGAAATTCAAGGAAATCATAAGCTGCTTTGCTTGTTACAGACTGCTAGCTCAGTTTTGCTGTCAAGCTTGCAGGAGGAGTGCATGGCAGGCTATAAAGAGCAAGTCGTCTGGGTGGTTTGTAACCAGTATGTACATATGCAATTCTGCGCTGGAGGAAAATGGGATGCATTACATTTGCCTTCCTTATCCCACTACAGAATAAACCTCAAGTGCTGAAATAAAGGCCATATTTTATAGCAAGTATATCGCTAGGGTCATTAGCTTTCCCATTCGGCTTCATCAGATGGTTACACAGCAGGATGCATTCCAAATTTATTTGATAGCTTGTCAATAAGCAGCTGCCTTTTAATAGCTCTTAACTTCATGGACTTGAAAAACAAAATGCCTCACACTCACATTAAACCAAGTGGTCCATCACGGGGATCTCAATTTTTTCTGGCACACAGGGCAGAACGGAAAGTACCCTCTGACTCCAGCTTTCACCGTAAGTTTTCTGAACACTCATCACCAGGGAACAGAGACAGAGAGACTTGCCGGACTGGGAATTATTACAGTGAAGAGAAGAATGGTGAGTTCTGCTAGCTATAGCTAGGCTAGGGAGTGAGGCAGGAAGGAGTGGGAGTGGGGTCAGTAATGGGGACTTCAACGTGTCCCCTCTTTAAGTGGGGACAAGAGGGCAAAGTGCTGAGCTTGTCAGCAGCCGTTTTATTTAGCACTACTGTTTCAGCAGTCCGCTGATCTTAGAGCTGCTTCTGCTGGGCCATCTCCTGCATACTCTGGAAATGTTCACAGGTGATCAAGAGTAAGTATTTCAAGGAAGGATGGGAAACTATCCACTGTGTCCTGCCCCATCCATGGAGAGGAGAGGCTATTCTGCCTGTGTGCATGCACAAGTAGCACTGAGCTGGATGGCTGGATTATCACAAGCACCTTGTCAGCTGGAATCTCACGACCAAGGGTCAATACTTATGAGATCGAAACATAAAAACTTGACAGTTTGTTATAAAAGGGCCAAACGGTTGCAAATCAGTGACAGTACAAAGTAAGATTTACTGTTTGCAGGCACTTTTGGGTATTAAATTGTTTCCCTTTATTGTCCCTCCAGTCTCTGAACTCTTTGAAGACATGGGCTTCTACCCTTATGCAATAAAAAGTCTCTGGATTGAATTTTCTCCTCATTTTACCCACAGAAGAACCTGAAAGATTTGACAACCTGTGTGATACAACTGGTACCTACCTCTGTTACCAAAGTACTATTTGAATATCAACCAGGAGATTTGAGAGTGAATTCAATTTTCCTTCTGTCAAAATAATTTACATTGCTTTTATCAAAAAAGACCTATAAACAGTAAAATTGTATGTAGGAACATTTGATTTTTAAAATAAAGTAAAAATTTAAGCCAGACATCCCAGAAGGACCTAAATGACTTTTCCAGTTTTGTTTTTAATGCTACTTGCTAGGTAAGAGTGGGGGTGTCAGGAAACACTATGCAAGCTATTGGGAGCCCAGGTGATGACTTCTGTTGCTGGTGTGCTTGGGAAGAAGAGGATAGGGAGGGCTGAAAATTGCATCGCTGCCCATCGCTGTACTGTACTGTGCCCAGACCAACAGCATGCCAGTGACTGTTCTTACAGTTTAAAAGCATAAACTGATTTCCAGTGCCGTACCCGGCATTAGGTCCACTGGTTTGGAAATAATCTACAAGCATCCTCCAAAAAGATACCTCTGCTAAGAGGGCAAACTTCCATTGTTCTCCCCTTTACACTCCAGTCCGACTGGGCACACGTCAGTGTCTGTGTAGAAATCATGCAGCCATGGCGAATGGTGAATCCATCGATTCAGAAACATACCGTCCGTGTTGGATTTCACTGCTGTGAGATCAGAGCTGTTGTGCAGCTGGCTGGCGTTAAGTACAGCCAGAAGAGCTTGGATTTGTCCCTGAATAGTCAGGCCCCTCTAAGGCAGCTATGTGGATTTCTTTTGGGTTGAGTTTGGCTTGCATGTGCCCAGTTGAAGAGCAAATTTGTATTCTTGCGTCTAAGTGCCTTGATGATGTTTCACAAACACAGAGGGACAGGGAAAAAAAATAAGAGTGATAAAAAGATGAAAAAGAAATATTAGCTTCATCTAAACCATTCTCCTGCTAGTGTTTGAGTACTTTCCAAACTGTTTTCTTCAGTCCCGGATTAAATGACTCCAGTAATTGTCCTCCTACCATTTCCATGGTGTATGTCTTCTAAAATATAGAATGGAATGGCATAGCATAGCATAGCATAGCATAGCATAGCATAGCATAGCATAGAATAGAATAGAATAGAATAGAATAGTTCCAGTTGGAAGGGACCTATCATGATCATCTAGGCAAACTGCCTGACTACTTCAGGGCTGACCAA
>NW_009200684.1:0-11346 GCF_000690835.1 Fulmarus glacialis
GCCTCCTGGGGAGGCCGAGCCGCGGGCTCCGGCTGCTGGCCTCTCCCCGCCTTGTCCCCGGATTTACGGTTCCTGGCTCCTTTTCGCCTGTCATACTTCTCATTTCGCTCACTCTGGTCTCCCCGGCCTCCTTCCCTAGAACTTTAATTCATTCAGCGATGAGAATGTAAGAGGCCCTTTGGTCTGCAGTCTCGCATCCTCTGCTAAATGCATTATTTTCTCTCTCTTGCTCGCAGTTCAGTACTCCGCGTCAGTACTGCCGGGAGACTTAGCTGGGCTGCCTCAAAGCTCACTTCGTTCCCTTTTCTGCTAGATCGTAGGGTGCCATGTGTATAACACATAGCATAACGGGGGTGAGACAGATGGCTGTCTCTCCCTGCACGTTACCGATTCTCTGCTGAACTTGAGTGACTCTGCTTCATTTTTTCCTTCGTACGTCTACACGCTGGTGGAAGCGAGGAGAGAAACAAAGCGGAGCCCATCCGTTTCCTTCGTAAGGCCACTAGTGCCTGACTTGTGGAAAATAATAACTGATGTCCGAAGTTGGTTGCCTTCACTTGTCAATTTGATTTTGTTCACAAGTGGGAACTGCCAGTGCTTGTTCCCTAGCCAGTGGTTTTTAATATGTGGCCAACAATTGTTAGTGGTCACTTCTAGCTGAACTTCTTTTGCTCAGTGGGGGAAAAAAATGGCTTTGGACATGTTTTTTGCATCTTTGATCATATTTTTAGTCGAAAGTATCCATGTATTTCTGCAGTTCTTAGAGGCCTTGGAATATCTTGTGGTAATAAAGGCCAGGATTTTGCATGATGATAGCAAACCCAAATATATTTTTTCTCAGTGGGCATCAGAAAGTTTCTTTAGTCATGACCTTATATCTGCTAAACACCGTAATCACCTTGGGAGATATCACTTCAGGAAGCATATCCATTAATCTCTTACACTTGGTTTGATTTCCCCCTTAAAAGCGTATAGGTAACACTTAAAAGGCTTCCGTCAACTTATTTATTTATTTCACGGAACAAAAATTGCTTAGGAAAGAGAAGCCGCAATGCACTTTTCTTTATATCCCATACAATGGGGTGATGTATATTTCTTTTTTCCATAGTGTGACTGTAAAGATCAGCGGGCTGGGTTGGCAGAGGTTGTGTGTAATGACTAACGTTGTAAAAGTTACGTAAATAGGGGTGTTTGCGTATATATAAGCTATGTCAACTGAAGTGATACCACGACATATTTTTAAAACATTTCAGTTAATATAGTAAATCACAGAGACAGAGCTTTGAAACATTTCTGCGTGATGTCAGAACCTGCGAGAGAAGTACTGCTTTATGATGAATTTGGGAGTTCACCGAATATAACTTATTCGTCAAGTAGCAGCAAAACACAAAGGTGCAGGTTTCGAGTTTGTGCCTTAGTAAGCCGATTTCTAGTCGTCTCTTTCAGTGTCTTTTTGTGTCGTTTTTATTGACACCAGTTTCTATTTTCTCCTTGGGTGGAGCAGCAAGAATGGGAACTTTAGGGGACTTGTTACCAAAACACAGAAACTGAATTTCCTTTCATTTTGTATGAGCTATCCAGAATTTTTTAGACACACGATTCTCCCGCAGTATTTATTGATGTATCATTACAGGCCATGACATTATATTGTGAAAACAACAAAATACGGTCAAATCCTGTCATTAGTAAGGTTGTGTACTGCGCCGGTGTGATGTCTATATGAAATACGTATGTCTATATGAAATGCGTGTATATTTATTTAGATGTAGTTCTGCGCAGAAGGGAGAGATCTGATAGACGTATTAGCTGGAAAGCAGCCGATTTCTACAGTGATAAAACTGGATAATTACATGTTCCCAAAGCCTTTTCAGCACAGAAGTAGGTGTTCTTTTAAAACATTATTCTGTGGCAACAACAAATATTTGTGACATCATTGGAAGAGATTTCCTGCCAATTTTTAGTTTACTGTCTTTCAGAAGATCTAGAGTTCTTTGGCACTGGTGAAACTGCTACACATACCCATCGTATATTCAAGTATTCAGTGAAGTTTTAAATAATTCTCTTTCAATTAGTACAACAGGAACCTGAAAAATGGATTTTCTCTTAAAGAAACAAGAATCAGTACGTAGACATTTCTTTCCTCGTCTTGTATATTTTAAAATACTCATATCAGTTTTGTGTTTACTGTTTTGTCTCCTTAAATTAAGAAGAAAGAAAACAGGATCCCAAGTTTGGAAATCGTTGCTTGGAAATTAGTTTAATCAAATATTTCTTGAGCCTTCTGAATTGGAAAGAGTAATACAAAATTAAATATATTGGTAAACTAGGTTAATCAGAGTAATTCATTTATAATGGAGAATAAATATCTATCAATCGATGTTTTTTTGAAGTCAGGCAAAACATTCCATCAAGTTAATGTGTTTAAGGGTATCATATCAGGCACAGACAGGTACTAGAAGTGATAAAAACCAGATAACCTGCAACAAAATGATTTACAGATGGGTCATTATCTTCTGTAGAGAGGTTACGCAGATCATATTCTTTATAAAAAGAGAATGTAATTCTATAGAGCTAGGAGAATTACCTAAATAGGTCTGAATATTTAATGTTTTTTTCGAGTAACTGGTAGAATTTGTCAAAGCAAAATTGTTTAGCCTTCTTACAGTGTTCTTAAGTATTCTTTATGTTTATTTTACCTGTTCGATAAAGCAAAGCTTGGGAAACATTTTGCTCCTTCCTGTGTGAACTTTGTAGTGCACACCTTTAAAATATGCACAAAAATGTTACGTGCAAATTAAAAAAAAAAAAAAGCTGGGAAGTTTGATGTTCGTGACTTATTAGATTTCAGAACCTATTTCGTACAGCAAGTGCCTAAGTTGCACCTTTTCTATCGGTGGTAAGAGAGGATGTCATTTTTCCTTTCTTCTTCAGCTAGACAGAAAGGTGTGCAGTCAGTTGTTTCTCCAGTCACTGGTAGACTGACATAAGGCAACAGGAAACTCTAAAACCTCAGAGGTGCAGTATTGATTTGATTCCTAACTGCAAATCCTTCATATTGCTCCAAATATCTAACTTTACACCAATATTACCCATTCTTTTTATAGTGACACCATGCTTAGTAAAAAACTTCTAAGCACTGAGGTCAGGTGTTGAGATTGGATTCTAGTTTATTTTTTATGAATCAGATAAAGATTTCTGTGCATGAGACCGTATGCGAAGATGAGAGAACACGAACATTTCCATATCAAAGGCAATATATCTGAGGCTGCATAGTAATTAAAATGCAGTGGTTTGGACTCTGTGCACTAGCACTTACGCAGAGCGTTGTTGGGACCTTGTGCAGCATGCAGGCGGTTGTCTCTTGCATACTTCTAGAAATATACTTATAATTTTGTACAAACATTTATGCCAGTCCACACTTTTCTGTGGATAATTTGTATTTCATCCAAACCATTCAAAGTAGAAGTTATTTTTTGAGCAACCCCCTCATTATGGCTTTTGTGCATCAACTATTTTTATTCTGGTTGTTTGTATTTCCTCTTACCAGAATGATGGCTTGTTTATAGTTGTATTTTTTTGTGTGTTTCTGTAAGACCCCTTCCATATACCACTGAAATTTTACTACTTGCTTGAAATATCTTGTATTAGAAACCAAAATGCTGGTATCTTTTTAGATTTATTGAAGACGGTGTGATTTCTTACCTACCATACTTTATGGCAAATTAAATATTTTTAATGAAACAATATGTATTTACTAAGTCCAACTAATTGTTACACAATATAAGGAGAATTAATACATTACTCCAAGAACCTGCCGATGTGGGAAAATTGATATAAAATACTGCAGGGCGCTCCCTATCTGGATACTCTTTTCTGGAATAAATGTGACTTTAATTCCCGAGTCGACCGCCCTGGTGAGGAGCTGTTCTGGAAGGGCTGCTGTTGAATTGTTTACTTCATGAACCGTATTGGTCAGTGTCCCAGTGCGGAGGAGGCAGCGAGCGCTGCAAATTTCCTCATTACTCATAGATCCGCGTCCTACAGAGGCCCTATCCATTAATACTCCAAAACGAGTGAGGTGAAGCTTTTGGGAAGTCTTCATATTTAAACAGATGTTTGTGCTGTGAAAGTATTGTATTTCGGCAATCTTGCAATCTTGCTTCATTTTGTCTAGTTTTAGGTTACAGTTGGCATATGAATACGTGAGTACTTTGAGCTAGAATATCACACTTTCAGAGATTGTTCCGCATGCTTTTTACATCTGTATTATTGTTGTGGATGGGCTTGTTCAACTGAGTTCCTGACCATTTGTGGTTAGCAAAAACCCATGGTATTTTTACACAAGTCGGGGGGTTAACCTCAATGTCATGGCCTAATTCCAGCTAAGATAGGATGTAGTTGCCCATCTACATTCTTCTTATAGTTTTAACTGGCTCAGTTAATCCTCCCTTCCTTTCCTCAATGCGGTAGAGTAGCCTGCTAAGGACATTCGCAGCATTTTACCTCAGAAGTACCAAATCCAGCTGTGGAACTAGATAATGAATCACATTTTGGGAGCTTTCTGGATAAGAGGGGTGCCATATGCCTGACGGGCTGATTACTATTATTAGAATGAACGTTTTGAAGGATTTAATATATATGGTATTTGAATGTTGAGCTATTTCAGAGGAATATTTTGATATAATTTGAAATTTGACAGATTCTCAGCTGGCATAAGCCAGTGTAACTCCATTTACTTAAGTGGAAGGGTGCCATTTTAATCTAGCCACAAGTGCATTCCTTAGGACATGATGCAGTTCCTTCTGGATTCAGTGGAAAGACCTTTCTGTGACTGTGCTGGGAGAGGGGTTGCATGTGAAGGCCCTGTTCGCATTGGGTTCGCTGTAGAAAATAACTTGGTTTCAGCTTATGGCTTTAGGATGACATTAACAGGAATCCATCTCATGTAAACTATGTATTAGATCAACTGTCTCTCCATATGTAATCTTCCAGCGGGTCTTCTGGTATAGCATACGCAGCGTGTGGGGATTCTGGCTGCTGGCTTCCTGTAGCTGCGGAGGCTGTGGCTGTGCAGTTTCTTTTTTTTTTTTTTCTTTCAGTCACACCTGATCTGCTGAGGGCAGATTACCTTCCTGCAGATCCTTTCATATTTTTCTTCTGCTGAGGTGCTGGAGCGTGTCCAGAGAAGGGCAACGAAGCTGGCGAAGGGTCTGGAGCACAAGTCTGATGAGGGGCGGCTGAGGGAACTGGGGTTGTTTAGTCTGGAGAAGAGGAGGCTGCGGGGAGACCTCATCGCGCTCTACAACTACCTGAAGGGAGGTTGTAGCGAGGTGGGGGTTGGTCTCTTCTGCCAAGTAACAAGCGATAGGATGAGAGGAAATGGCCTCAAGTTGCGCCAAGGGAGGTTTAGATTGGACATTAGGAAAAACTTCTTTACTGAAAGAGTGGTCAGGCCTTGGACCAGGCTGCCCAGGGAAGTGGTGGAGTCACCATCCCTGGAAGTATTTAAAAGACGTGTAGATGAGGCGCTTAGGGACATGGTTAGTGGGCATGGTGGTGTTGGGCTGACGGTTGGACTTGATGATCTTAGAGGTCTTTTCCAACCTTAATGATTCTATGATTCTATGTAGGCCACTACCGTATGAATATACTTTATTCAACTTTTAGTGCAAGTATATGTAGATGTGCCCATGAAAATTTTTAATGTACATAAGTAGACATGTTTCAAATAATTTTACTAGTATTTTTGTTACGGTAGTGCCTATGATTGAGATTTTGTATTCACCTCTGATTTACATGTGTACGTTCTTACATTCTGCTGTCCATATCTATTCTC
This sequence comes from Fulmarus glacialis, assembly GCF_000690835.1. Taxonomy (NCBI): domain Eukaryota; kingdom Metazoa; phylum Chordata; class Aves; order Procellariiformes; family Procellariidae; genus Fulmarus; species Fulmarus glacialis. Next base: position 5,837 of record NW_009200684.1, read on the forward strand.
ATTGCTTGCCCAAAAGGTCAAAGATGAATTCTAGGAAAACCATTTCATGCTTTCTGGTTGCATTCTATAGGCTCTAGTTCGCGTTAATACTACCTGTTCTTTCCACATAGAAATTATGGCACCTGTGGTATTTCCCTTTGAAAGTAACAATGGAATCTTTTCATTTATTTCAAAACAAGCTAGATATGATCAGCTTTTCATCTTGATTTCATGAGCTAGAAGGTAGTAAACTGATGTTGGGATGGGATGACAGCTACACAGGCTGTGAGGACTAAGTTTACAGAAGTGTAGTGAGATGGAAAAATGTGAAACAGAAGAGATAAGAAAGAAAGGTAATGCTACCTAATGTTCTAGAAAAAGGAGTAAGATAAAACATATTCTCATTTCTGCAGAGCAGTAGTACAACAGAACTTTTGTACTCTTCTTAGTGATGTTATTTATGTATTTTGATCACTCTTAGAATACCCCAAGTTACAAATCTGTCAGCATAACTGCCAGAGAAAAAAGGAATGTTCCTATGCTAGAAGATCTGCCTAGATTTAAAGTAGTGAGTGGGCAATCACTTTGCTGCCTTAAGGTGGAAGAATGTGCTAGTATTGGCCATTCTGGCATCTGGTTACTTTGGACGGGGAGAGCAGATGCTATTAGCCTTTCTACTTCAAAGCTATCTTGTTGCTGCAGGTAAATAAATCACAGGCTCCCTTTATTCTTCAGGAATGACTTACACAGGTCGGGGATATGTTAGCTTATGCGTTATCATGCCTTCGGGCTTCTGCACCATATGCATGATGCTCTTGAGGGATGGCAAGTTTCAGGTAGCCCCCACGAGGCGCAGCAGTCCCTCTGACGATTCACCCTTCGCTGCCTCTCTACAGGAACTCGTATAGGCACGATGGAGTCAGGTCAGGTGTGTCTCTATGCTCCCCCCCAGCGCTCCACCTAGACTTCAAGGGACCATGTCTGCAGAGTATTCAAGCAGTTCAGTGGGCCTTTGTTCCCTGCTTTGCAGATCATCCCTCAGCCTTTAGGGAAAGCCAAAAAAGTTTTCTTTTCTGTCCTTGCTTGTGTACACAGCCTTTCTTTGTGATCCCTTTTTTCCTCAGTCAGTGAAAACTCATTATTTTAATCTTCACCATTGCCCCTAAACAAGAATGATTCAATCTTTAATGTTTATTTTAAGAATGTAACAAAAACTCTAATTAGCGATGGTAATGGAGACACACCGGCGTGTGTTTTTGTGCAGCTGTACTGCCATGCATTTTATGGGGTGAATGGGTGTGTCCACTAACGGTTGATTTGGAAACACCATTGCACAACACTCTGAGATGGAATGGGGTCAAATTACAGATCCGAAGTCAAGATGATGGTGTAAAAGTGAAAGGCTTTGAATGCAGTGAGTGTTATATATAGTCTTTTCAGGGAAAAAGAAAATGTGGGTAGGAGAGAGAAGGTAGTTGAGGGACCTAAAGAATAATTACTGAGGATTAACTGGAGTTTCTAGTTTATGACGTCCTCCCTTGGACAGGTTGAATTCAATTTTTCATGAAGTGAGTATGTTGTATAACATGACCAAAGGCAAAAGGAACAGGAGGAAATTATTTTGCTGAATCGTATGTAAGGGTGATTTCTTACAGAAGTTCAAACTTCAAGGCATAAGCTGTTGGTGATTCTACTTTGGATGGATTTTTTTTTTTCTTCTTCCCCAAAGTGGCACAGAAATGCCTAGGATAACAAATAAACCAGTAAGAGACAAATCCAGCCCCAAATTGTTTTGGATTACTGCGTTCCTCTTGTGGAAGACTTTCAGTAATTCAGCACGGGATGATTAGATAAAGAAGGTGAATGCTCGTTTCCCCTCACGCTGTCTAAGCGTGGCTCCCACACGATACTTCCTGTCTTTCGCATATTGTCCCTTTAGTATCGATAGCAACTAGATGCAAATCAGCATGGCATCTGCTAGTTTGTTTTCAGCTGACTGGGCTAACCAGCAGATACGGAATGTATCGCCAGGAGGCTGTGACCTCATCACAGACCATGGCATTCCCGCAAGCAGGTAATGAAGCACCCCTATGGAGTGTAGCTGAAGTCCAAATCCTCCATAGAGTTCTTACATATTCAATTTAAACAGCTCTCCCAAACTTTAAAGCTGTCCCTTGATTTTTTTTTTTTACATGCATTCACTGTTGTAGCTGGAACAGCAGCTGTCGCTGGTCTCTGCCGATGCCACACTGTGCTGAATTGGGCCTTCTTGAGAGTGTGTGGGAGAAAGAGAGGGATGAAAAAACAAAGGGAGAGGAAGAGGAGGGGAAGGGATGTGAAAGGACAAAGATGGGAGGGAAGAGTGAATGTGTCGAACTGAATAGTAACTGTAGCGCTCTTATTGCTGTTGAACGTGCATCGAGAGAATCTGTAGTCACACAGCATTTGGTAATAGCTTGATACATTTAAATTATTAAAACTTTTCCTTTAGTGCTTACTGTATTCAAGACTGAACTCCATATTCCTCTTCTGTTGCTCATCAAGTTGTTCACGACAAATACTTTGGGACACAAGTTATCTGTCCTTGCTGTCTGAGAAAAAGTAGGCTTCTGGGGAAGGTTTGAGTGGATCACTTTGGTCATTTTTGTATTTTTTAGCAAGTCTTGTATGTGTACATAAATATTATTTATATGAACAGCCCGTGAATACTTAGCATGAATCTTAAACATTTTTGTGTTTTACTGATCCTTCTAACAACTGATTGATAGCAAATATTGTTGAAATGCTTTACAGATTCTGAATGATCAGTATAAGTTAGTAATCCCAATACACTTGCACACCAATTTGTGGTCTGAATGTTGAATGGGAAATGAAATTATATTTTATGTCTTTTAGATCTTGTTAGCGATGAAGGTTTGAGACTAGCTAAAAGCAAAGCAGAAATGAAATAGGTGCTTTAGAACCCGAAGCAGTCAGTTTCTATGGATGAGAAGAGAGGGAGAATACTTCGATGAGAGGCAACGAGAGGGGAAAAAAGGGGATAGGGTGAGAAGTAAAGAGACAGAAAAAAACCTAGGATATATGGGGGCAGATCAGCATTAGCGGATGCAGTCTTTCAAGGCATACTTAATGACTTTATTCTCCTTCTTCACCTGTACTCTTCCACTTTCCAAGAAACTGAGGACGAGATATCAAAATCAGTGTTGCTGTCACTCACAATCAAATGGGATATTAATTGAGCTTAGAGTGGGAGTAATGACTGAACAGCTGTTCAGAACCTCCACAACTGGGAATGTTGTGCTATGCAAAAGGGAAAAATAGTTTTCCTATGTTCTCAGCTTTCTGGAAAGTTGTGCAGTTCTTGTACTTTTAGTGAGAGGTTTTTTTGGACTTCCTGTGGTAGACAGTTCTTTTAGAAGAACTTTAGAAGACCATGGCCTGCAATCTTCCAGTTGTGCATGTTAGGCTGGGCCGGGCCCACTGCGCCGTGTTTAAATAGCTGAGACGTGGGCTGGCCTGCTAGTTCTGTTGTAGAGGTAACAAATAGGGAGCCAGTCCAAAAATACAAGAAATATGAAGCTTTATCATGAGAGACAACAAGCCACCGAAACCAGGGAAATCCGGGGAAGGATCCATAAATCCTCAATGTCTCTCCTAAGAGCATCCAAGGTTAGTAAGATCATCCATTACTGTGGCTTGGTTGGAATTCTTGAGGATGTAAAGATATGCCACAGTGCATGACAGCTCTTTTTCTTGGTGAATGCTGTAGACCAGAGTTCCCCATAGCAATGTTCTGTCTAGCTAAAGCTCCTGGATCGTGGCAGTCAACTGTCCGGTGATTTTAGGGTCACTCTATTACTCGTTATGCATGTTCGCTATTTTGTTTCCATGCCACAATGTAATATAGTTGTCCAAGTGATGCACAGCAGCCACTATGCAAAAGAGTCTTTCACAATTTGTTTCGAATCTTGTTTCAGACATGAAGGTGCATGTGGTTCTTTCTATTCTCTTTAAGTTTCTCTGTGCAAATTCTCACATGATTAATGTGTCAGTATCTTACTAAGCTATTTTAAAATTCAGGTTCCAATAAAATGCCTTTACTTGTGTTTAAAAATATTTGGTATTTTGATTTTTTGCAATGAATAGGGCCCTGAAACAAAAAAAAAAAAAGGCCAAACATAAACCAAACCCCTTTTGCACACAGATAAAAGGCTGTTTAATGTTAGCCATTACTTGTTTGATATGAGAAATTAATTTATTTGCATTTTGCTCTTCTGCTATTTTGCTTGTCTGAAAGCACGCTCGGTGTCACACCAGTTTTCATAGGTCACACTGGGGCCTCAGTCTCCTCATGGTGAATTCCAGAGCTGTGGTAAAGGCAATCGCCGGGTAAGAGATTCTCCTCTGCCAGAAGTCACTGACAGCCACAGGCTGCCTGTTCACTGGTGTTGGAGCCATAACGAATATGATCAGATGTGTGAAGAGCAGTTTGCCTCATCACAATTTTTGTATTAAAATAAATAGCAATGGTGAATTGGATAGTTGGCATTTATTTCCAATAATTCAGGCAATGATGATTCTTACAACTGAACTCAGCAGCACGTGTTTTTTCTCAGCCAGAGGAGCTGATGGGCTTTGGTCCTTTTTCTAGGCCTAAGGGAAAAGGGAAAATCTTTTTTTTTTCTTTATTTTTCTTTTTTTTTTTTTTTTTTGACACCCAAACCAAAAGAAAATGGACCACAGGAATGGCTGCTGAGCCCTCATTCTTCTCCTTGTAGTTGTGGAAGAAGGGTACGCTGAACCCATAGCCTCTGAATGGCTCACGTCTGTAGAATGAAGCTCAGAGTTATTGGCTGAGGCAGGTAGAAAATTCATTTGCTTGAGCTCTTTCAAGTCCAGCTGATAACACTCAGGGTTCAAGTCCTGGAAGATACCAAGTGCTCTGGTCCTAGTTCAACAGACTATATAAGCACATGCTGAGCTTTAAAGCCCTTGAATAATCTCAGTGGGAATGAGACTATGTATGTGCTTAAAATTCAGCATGTAGTTAAGTACTTTGTTGGACTGGAGCCAACGTGCTTAGCACTTGGGAGGACTGAATCCTTATTCACTAGTGGTGGTTTATATATTTTTTTGGCTTATGAATTTCCTCACTGACCTGCTCCTTTGTTTAATGGTCAGCCCACAACATGGTCAGGATTAAAAACTTCTGGGGCTTGTTTTGTCTAGAAGGCTATGGATAATCTCTAGAGGGAATGCCTCATTTTACATAATTGCTGATACTAAATAAATATGTTCTTTATAATCAACTTATGTTTAATATGAAATTGCTAAGATTTTTGATCAAGAGACCAACATTTAACCCAGATTCTATTTCTTCCCTTGTTTAGAACTATGTTGTTTATCTGCAGAAATTAATAATGCCTGTCCACAATTAGTATATCAAGTTCTGAAGATGAGTTATATTTGTTTATAATGACTTTTTCTGTTTCCAAGTTCTCTCTGCTTTCTACCAGCTTTTTTTCTCATTC